>NC_029788.2:36823653-36853390 GCF_000816755.2 Arachis ipaensis
TATTTCACTGTAAAAAGGGTCAAATTCTGGTCCAATCAGAGAACCGTGGAAAAGTCCTGTTCACGATCTACTAGTTCTGTCCTCGACTTACTCAGAGGTTTATGACTCTTCAGTAGGTACTTCTGAAGGTCCTTGAAGAGATGGTATAGTCTCTTCTATTTCTCGTACGTGGAGACTTTCCAACGTCCACGTAACGTGTCTGGTTTTCCGTAAGAAGACATTCGTTTATGAGGTCTACCTGTACACTTACGACAAAAGAGAACCAGAACTCCTAGGTGACGTTAAACCAACATCGGACTTAGGTGACTGAAGGAATTGTCCTTGGGCACAAAATTTCAAGCAAGGGGATAGAGGTGGATCAAGCCAAGGTAGAGGTAATTGAAAAATTACCACCACCTGCCAATGTTAAGGCAATCAGAAACTTTTTGGGGCATGCAGGATTCTATAGGAGGTTCATAAAGGATTTTTCAAAAATTACAAAACCTCTAAGCAACCTGCTAGCTGCTGACACGCCATTTGTGTTTGACACAAAGTGTCTGCAGGTGTTTGAGACCCTGGAAGCCAAGCTCATCACAGCACCAGTCATCTCTACACCTAACTGGACATTACCATTCGAATTAATGTGTGATGCCAGTGACCATGCCATTGGTGCAGTGTTGGGACAAAGGCATAACAAGCTTCTGCACGTCATTTACTATGCCAGTCGTGTTCTAAATGACGCACAGAAGAATTACACAACCACAGAAAAGGAGTTACTTGCAGTGGTTTATGCCATTGACAAGTTTAGATCCTATTTAGTAGGTTCAAAAGTGATTGTGTATACTGACCATGCTGCTCTTAAATATCTACTCAAAAAGCAGGATTCAAAACCCAGGCTCATAAGATGGGTGTTGCTTCTGTAAGAGTTTGATATAGAAATAAGAGACGGAAAAGAGACAGAGAACCAGGTAGCTGATCACCTGTCCCGGATAGAACCAGTAGCAGGGGCGTCCCTCCCTCCTACTGAGATCTCTGAGACCTTTCCGGATGAGCAACTTTTTGCCATTCAGGAAGCACCATGGTTTGCAGACATTGCAAATTATAAAGCTGTGAGGTTCATACCCCAGGAGTACAGCAGGTTGCAAAAGAAAAAACTAATTTCTGATGCAAAGTACTACTTATGGGATGAACCATATCTCTTTAAGAGATGCGCAGATGGAATGATCCGCAGATGCGTCCCTAGAGAGGAGGCACAGAAGATCCTGTGGCATTACCATGGATCACAGTATGAAGGACATTTAGGAAGTGAGCGAACAACCACTAAAGTCCTCCAATGTGGCTTCTATTGGCCTACTCTCTATAGAGATGCCCGAGAGTTTGTGCGTAACTGTGACAGTTGCCAAAGAGCTGGTAACTTGCCTCATGGTTATGCCATGCCTCAATAAGGGATCTTAGAGATTGAGTTGTTTGATGTATGGGGTATTGACTTCATGGGTCCTTTCCTAGCATCATACTCAAACACTTACATTCAGGTGGCAGTAGACTACGTATCTAAATGGGTGGAGGCAATTGCCACACCCACTAATGATACCAAAACTATGCTGAAGTTTCTCCAGAAACATATTTTCAGCAGATTTGGTGTTCCCAGAGTACTAATCAGTGATGGGAGCACCCATTTCTGCAATAAACAGCTTTACTCTGCTATGGTTTGATATGGAATTAGCCACAAAAGTAGCAACTCCGTATCATCCACAGACAAATGGGCAAGCTGAAGTCTCTAATAGAGAACTAAAGAGAATCCTGGAATGGACTGTAATTGCCCGTAGAAAGGATTGGGCAAAGAGCTTGGATGATGCTCTGTGGGAATACAGAACAGCATTCAAGACTCCTATAGGAACCTCTCCATACCAGCTTGTGTATGGCAAGGCCTGTCATCTGCCCGTGGAACTGGAACATAAGGCCTACTGGGCAACCAGATTCCTAAAACCTGGATGCCAAGTTAGCTGGAGAGAAAAGATTGCTCCAGCTGAATGAGCTAGAGGAATTCAGACTCAATGCTTTTGAAAATGCTAAAATTTATAAGGAGAAAGCAAAAAAGTGGCATGACAAGAAACTGTCATCTAGAGTCTTTGAACCAGGACAGAAGGTTCTGCTATTTAACTCTAGGCTCAGACTATTCCCCGGAAAATTGAAATCCCAGTGGAGGGGACCATATGTGATTACAAGTGTATCACCATATGGATATGTTGAGCTTCAGGATATTGACTCTGACAAAAAGTTCATTGTTAATGGACAGAGAATCAAACATTATCTTGAAATCAATTTTGAGCAAGAATGCTCAAAACTGAGACTAGAATAAAGCTCAGTCAAGGTCCAGCTAAAGACAATAAAGAAGCACTTATTCGGAGGCAATCCAATGTTCTTTAATCATATATATTTATTTTCCATTGTTATTTTATATTTTTCCTTAGGTTGATGATCATGTGGAGTCACAAAAACAACTGAAAAAGCAAAAACAGAATGAAAAATAGCATTAAAAATAGCACACCCTGGAGGAGGAGCTTACTGGCGTTCAAACGCCAGTAAGGGCACCAAAATGGGCGTTAAACGCCCAGTCTAGCACCATTCTGGGTGTTTAACGCCAGAAATGGACACCAGACTCGCGTTTAACACCAGAAAAGGGTAAGAAGCTGGCGTTAAACACCAGAAATTGGCAACAACCTGGCGTTTAATGCCAGGATTGGCAGCAAAGGGCGTTTTGCAAGCCTAATTGGTGCAGGGATGAGAAATCCTTGACACCTCAGGATCTGTGGACCCCACAGGATCCCTACCCACCTCAACTCACTCTCTCTCTTCTTCACACCTTCTCATAATACTCTTCCCCAAATACCCTTCACCAATCCACATCCATCCATCACAAACCCCACCTACCTCACCATTCAAATTCAAACCACTTTCCCTCCCAAACTTCTCCCCCTTGGCCGAAACACTAACCCCCCTCCATCTCCTCTATTTCTTCTTCCTCTACTCTCTTCCTTCTTCTTTTACTCGAGGACGAGCAAACCTTCTATGTTTGGTGTGGTAAAAGTGTTACTTTTTTGTTTTTCCATAACCATTTATGGCACCTAAGGCCGGAGAAACCTCTAGAAAGAGGAAAGGGAAGGCAAAAGCTTCCACCTCCGAGTCATGAAAGATGGAGAGATTCATCTCAAGGGATGTATTTTCCTCCACAAAATTATTGGGAGCAAATTAACACCTCCCTAGGAGAATTAAGTTCCAATATGGGATAACTAAGGGTGGAACACCAAAGAGCATTCTATCCTCCTCCATGAAATTAGAGAAGATCAAAGAATCATGAGAGAGGAGCAACAAAAGCAAGGAAGAGACATTGAGGAGCTCAAGCACTCCATAAGATCTTCAAGAGGAAGAACTAGCCGCCATCACTAAGGTGGACCCGTTCTTTAATTTCCTTGTTCTTTATTTTCTGTTTTCGAATTTTTATGCTTTATGTTTATCTATGTTTGTGTCTTTATTACATGATCATTAGTGTCTTAGTGTCTAGGCCTTAAAGCTATGAATGTCTTATGAATCCATCATCTTTCTTAAATAAAAAGTGTTTTAATTGCAAAAAGAAAAAGAAGTACATGAATTTCGAATTTTAAAACAGATTAATTATTTTGATGTGGTGGCAATATTATTTGTTTTCTGAATGAATGCTTGAACAGTGCATATTTTTTTTGAATTTGTTGTTCATGAATGTTAAAATTGTTGGCTCTTGAAAGAATAATGGAAAATGAGAAATGTTGTTGATAATCTGAAAAATCATAAAAATGATTCTTGAAGCAAGAAAAAGTAGTGAATAGCTTGCAGAAAAAAATGGCGAAAAAAAAGAGAGAAGAAAAAAAGAGAAAAAAAAAAAGAAAAAACAAGCAGAAAAAGCCAATAGCCCTTTAAACCAAAAGGCAAGGGTAAAATAAAAAAGGATCCAAGGCTTTGAGCATCAGTGGATAGGAGGGCCCACAGGAATAAAATCCTGGCCTAAGCGGCTAAACCAAGCTGTCCCTAACCATGTGCTTGTGGCGTGAAGGTGTCAAGTGAAAACTTGAGACTGAGCGGTTAAAGTCGTGGTCCAAAAGCAAAAAGAGTGTGCTTAAGAGCTCTGGACACCTCTAATTGGGGACTCTAGCAAAGCTGAGTCACAATCTGAAAAGGTTCACCCAGTTATGTGTCTGTGGCATTTATGTATCCGGTGGTAATACTGGAAAACAAAATGCTTAGGGTCACGGCCAAGACTCATAAAGTAGATGTGTTCAAGAATCAACATACTGAACTAGGAGAATCAATAACACTATCTGAATTCTGATTTTNTTTTCTAGCTGAAATTGAGGGACCTGAGCAAAAATCTGATTCAGAGGCTGAAAAAGGACTGCAGATGCTGTTGGATTCTGACCTCCCTGCACTCGAAGTAGATTTTCTGGAGCTACAGAAGCCTAATGGGCACGCTCTCAATTGTGTTAGAAAGTAGACATCCTAGGCTTTCCAGAAATATATAATAGTTCATACTTTGCCCAAGATTTGATGGCCCAAATAGGCGTTTCAAGTCAGCTCAAGAATTCTGGTGTTTAACTCCAGAACTGGCACAAAAGCTGGAGTTAAACGCCCAAACTGGCACAAAAGCTGGCGTTTAACTACAAGAAAAGTCTCTACACATGAAAGCTTCAATGCTCAGCCCAAGCACACACCAAGTGGGCCCCAGAAGTGGATTTTTACACTAAACACCCTAGCTTACTCATTTTTTGTAACCCTAGGTCACCAGTTTACTATAAAAACTACTTTTAGTGATTCATCTTGTACCTCATGACACTTTACACGTTTCATATTGTATTCTCTATGGCATGAGTCTCTAAACCCCATTGTTGGGGGTGAGGAGCTTTGCTGTTCTTCATGAATTAATGCAATTACTACTGTTTTCCATTCTATCACGCTTGCTTCTATTCTAAGATATTCATTCGCACTTCAACCTGATGAATGTGATGATCCGTGACAATCATCATCATTCTCACCTATGAACGCGTGCCTGACAACCATCTCCGTTCTACATGCAATCAAGCTTGAATGTGTATCTCTTGGGTTTCTAATCTAAGATTGGAACCTTCGTGGTATAGGCTAGAATTATTGGCGATCATTCTTGAGATCCGGAAAGTCTAAACCTTGTCTGTGGTATTCCGAGTAGGATCTGGGAAGGGATGACTGTGACGAGCTTCAAACTCGCAATTGCTAGGTGTGTGATAGACGCAAAAGGATCAATGGATCCTATTCCGACATGATCGAGAACCGACAGATGATTAGCCGTACGGTGACAGCGCATTTGGAACATTTTCACTGAGAGGATGGAAAGTAGCCATTGACAACGGTGATGCCCAACATAAAGCTTGCCACGGAAGGAGCCTTGCATGCATGAAGAAGAAGATAGTAGGAAAGCAGAGATTCAGAAGACAAAGCATCTCCAAAGCCTCAACCTGTTCTTCATTTCTGCATAACAAGTATTTATTTCATGTTCTTTTACTTTTTATAATTAAATCTGAGAATTATTGATATCCTGACTAAGAGTTACAAGATAACCATAGCTTGCTTCAAGCGGACAATCTCCGTGGGATCGACCCTTACTCACGTAAGGTATTACTTGGACGACCCAGTGCACTTGCTGGTTAGTTGTGCGGAGTTGCAAAAGTGTGATTGTAATTTCGTGCACCAATCTCACCAAGAAATCAAGGAGAATTGCTGGAGAAATTAAAATCCTAGAGAGAAGTTAGAGTTTCTCTCTCTAAAACCAAAATGTAACTAACTACCCAAAATATCTAGAATTATGACTAATTGTCTCAACCCCCCTAATCCTTGGTCTTCTTATGCTTTACCCTCCAAAATTCTACCCCAAAACAGGGCATGGGACTGTCTAAAATCATTGGTCATGTTTTCTTCTTAAAAAATCACGTGCGCACATCGGCGCGTACGTGCACAGTACGCGTACGCACCCCTGGGATTTTTCACGACCTACGCGCAGGCGTACAGTTCGCGCACGCATCCTAGGTTTTATGGCTCAGCCATTTAAGTGCATCGGCTTCTCATTTGTCTCCACTGCGCCGGCTCTGGGGGTGCACATCTGCGCGTACGCGTACAGTGCGGCACGCGCCCATGCCCAAATTCCAAAATTCTACTTTATTCCATGCTCCTTCCATTCATGCATGCTTCCTTCACTCTTCTCAGCCATTTTTGCCCTATAACTTTTGAAACAAAAAAACAAACGGATCACGGCATCGAATGGTAATAGAGGAGAATTACAATATATCAATTTTGATGCAAAAGAAGCATGTTTTCATCTATGAAGCAATATGCAGTTTTATATGAATAAGTGTAGAAGATCATTGATAAAATCCTTAAAATCTATACATGATAAACCCTAAAAATGGGGTTTATCACGTATGCACAGATGTGTTCATACGCACACTTGGCTGAAAGTTGACCTGTGCGTACGCACATGTGCTTGTGTGCACGCACACTTCACTGTGTGTGCTTTTCCTTGTTTTCTTCATGTTTTCTCCCTTATACATGCTTTCTTCAACTTTTGGCTATCTATTCTTGCCTCTAAGGCCTGAAAGCACTCAGAAAACATGTCATGGCATCAAATGGAATAAAATTAGAATTAAATTACTTATTTCAAGCACAAAATTACATGTTTTCACATTTAAGATCAAATTAGGGACAAAACACAAAAGTATGCTATTTTGGTGCTTAAGTGTGAGTTCATGTGCTAGAATCCATCCAAATTGAGTCAAAATATACCATCAAATATGGACTCATCACGTATCTACTGGCGTGCATGGGCGTGGCACACCAAGTTAGTTTTCCAGAGGGAAATATTTGTTGCAGCATTGAGGGCGTGTCAAAACCTGCGAAGGCGTGGCACGCCAAGTTCTTATAGCTGGCGTGCCTGCTGGCGTGTTTGGGCATGGCACGCTAGGCTAACATTCCAGGAAGGAGAAAGGAGGGCATCATTGAAGGCGTGCCAGGATGTTGCACGCCAGGCCAAGTATCCAGAGATGAAACAGGGTTACAACACAAGGGGCGTGCCACTAGCGTGCTCAAAGGCGTGGGACGCCCAACTATCATCATTGGCGTGTCCATGGGCGTGCTTGGGCATGGCACGCCAAGTACATCATCTTGGGTGTGCACTCTCAAGTGGCACGCCACTCAACACGCCTTCACTCAGAGAAAGGAGTCCAAGCTGGAGTTTGTTAGAAAAAGGGTATTATTGTAATTTCCATTTGCTAGAGAGGAGTAGTATTTAAACCCCTAGAGGGTACTGAGTAAGGTACTTTTGGGGGACTTTACATTCTATCACACTTGAAATCACTTCCATTTATTTTGTACTTTTCTTCCTTTCTTCTAGGGGTACTTGGCTTTACTTTCCAGTTTTTGAATTCTTTGTACTTGAGCTATGAGTCACTAAACCCCAATTCATTAGGGGGAGGAGCTCTGTTTTCATTTGAATGGATTATTTCTTACTCTTTTCTTCTCAACTCAAGTGTTTTTAATCTTAGAAAAAATATTTGTGCTTCATAGATCCAATCACCATCGAGAGAGATTGGATCTACTTGAATTTCATGATGAACTTGAGAAAGGAGTCATGAAATTAAGATTGAGATTTGTCTCCCAGAACCCTCTTAATTGATATATTCCTAGTAGATAAGTGAGATATAATCTCTTGGAATTGAAATCCTGGGGGTTGTGTGGCATTGAGATTAGAAATTGAGTTTCATCTTTTCTCATGAGCATTTAGATCAAGAGATTGGCAATTGTTTATGACAAAAGAAATTGGGTTACCAAGAGATTGGAACCTAATTACTTATAGTCTGCCAAAGATCTATTTCACATGATTGAGAAGGAATTGATAAACCATTGATTCAGGAAGGATCAAAACATCTCCAATCCCTAATGATATCACCCATCATCATCTTTCTTCTTAATTCTCTTGAATTGTCATTTTAATTTGATACCCATCACTCCAATTCCCTTTACATTTATGCAATTTACATTTCTCTGCCATTTATATTTCTACTTTTAGTTTCTTACAATTTAAGTTTCCGCTCTTTACATTCCCAGTTATTTACTTGCAGCCTTTACTTTCAGTCATTTCAATTCATTGCCATTTACTTTAATGCACTTTACTTTCCTGTCAATTTGCTGTTGAATACACAAAGATCATTTCTATTTATTTTACTAGAATATTCACCCAACTAAAATTGCTTAATCCATCAATCTCCATGGGATCGACCTCACTCAATGTGAGTTATTACTTGAATACGACCTGGTACACTTGCCGGTAGAATTATTGTTCTATAAATTCTGTATCAGTCATACTCTCGTTCCACCCAGATTCATAAGATTAAGAATGAAAACAATCATTGAAACTGAATCAATACATTAATTAAAATAGAAAAATAATAGTCTTAATCTATAGAAATAAACAAAGCTCCTAACCTTAACCAAAGAGGTTTAGTAGCTCATGGCTTACAGAGAAAACAAGAGTTCAGAAAAATGTCTAGAAGAGAGAAGATCCGAATACAAGATATCTTTTCCCTTTTATACAAACCTAATTTGATAAAATAAAATAATAAATCCCAAATTTATATAAATATGAGGTCATCTCTCACATGATGTTATAATTTTTGGATTTAATTATGGATTAAGGTTATTAATTTAAAAATTATTGTATAAAAAAATGTGTAAAGTTTAGTTTTCACTACTCGTGCATACGCATCTACTATGCATACGCACAACTAGACAGATTTTCAAAACTTTATTTCTTCATGATTCCTCCACTTTTGCATGCTTTTTCTCCATTTTTTCAAGCTATTCTTACCTTCTAAACCTTAAATCACTTAAACAAACATATCAAGGTATCAAATGAGATAAAAGTGAATTAAATTTACCAGCTGTATGAACAAAGTAAATTAAAATAATAAAAAGGGATTTATATTGTGTTTGTTTTAAGATAATTTCATATTGAACGTATATAATGAAATTAACGCTTTTTATTTCTTTATGAAATTATATTAAAACAATCACAATATAAATTTACCAGCTATATGAACAAAGTCTAACCATATGTGAAACAAGCGAGAGAGATATAGATGTATATACAATAGCAAATCAAAGGCAAAGAACTGGCGCATGTGAATGCTAATAAAATTAGATGGATTAATGTTATGTGAGCCATCTTTGTATATATTTCTCTTTTATATTTTTATATTTAATATTAACATGATTATGGATAGAAATGAATTCAAGAAAAATAAATAATAAAAGCAGGGAGAATACAATTCTGGCATAGGAATCACAAAATATTATCAATTAATCACAAACTGGCTATACCACATGACAGTATGGCACTGAACGCATGTAAAAGGAAAAAATAAAATGAAAAACATGGTGGTACTAAAACATGAAAATAATTCTTATTAAAATACTTAGATTTTTTCAAAAATTATTGATAGAAAAGACATATACAGCTATGTGAGTATAAATATTTCTCCTTCTATTTTTCTGTGCACTCGTTTATTTTCAAAAAAAATTTGCTTAGTTGTTATTATTTTATCTATTCTTTGGTCTATTTTGCCGCCAAGGTTGAAGCTTCAAATTGTCAATATGACGAGAAGTTTGCATTGCTCGCTATAGTCGTATTTATTTATTCATTATTTTTCAATTACAACTTGAGACGTATCATTTAAGCAGATAATTCTGTATGTGTGGATATATATCATACATAGTAATTTGGTTGTGTGTGCAATGAAAGTGACAAGCGTTATTATATAAAATACGAAACTAAAAGAATCCAATACATGGTGGAAAGGTGGAGAATAATGTAGTATTTAGGAAAAAAGTGGAAGAACGACCTAAAGAATGTGGCCTAAGCTGCCTAATCTCTATACATAAATAAAGGGGAAGAACGACCTAAAGATTTAGGAAAAAAGTAGAAAGATCAAAGACAAAAGACCAAAGAGAGGTTAAACCTTTAAATTAAAATGCATTATAGAGGTTTTGGTGATTTACTTTAGTTTTTTCCACATATTCTCTTTTACATATCTTTGAGGATATTTATAAATTTATTAAGTAAATAGAGGTTATCTAAAGTACTTTGATCCTTTGTTCTATGGTTGTACAAATAAGGAATATATCTTCAAAGTTTTATTAACCTTTCCATTTAGGATTCATGTTGACATACAGAGGGGTGGTGGGCTTTAGAGAATTTTTTTATGTCATTTTGCCGATGCTAGTCGAAGTATATTTTGTTGTGATTTTTTTATTAAATGCAAAAATTGTTATCTATTTAATACACATTATTACTGTTTTAGAGATATATGTTAATATTATTATCAAGTTATACATTTCTTTCAATATGTTAGTATGGTTTTATTGACGTGTTACAAATGCCATTATGCAATCAGTAGCTTTATTATTATTATTATTATTATTATTATTATTATTATTATTATTATTATTATTATTATTATTATTATTATTACTACTACTACTACTGCTACTGCTACTGCTACTGCTACTGCTACTGCTACTGCTACTGCTACTGCTACTGCTACTGTTACTGCTACTGCTGTTGTTACTGTTGCTATTACTGTTACTACTAATGTTGCTGCTACTGCTGCTTTTATTGCTATTGCTACTCCTACTATTACTGCTACTGCTACTGCTACTGCTACTGCTACTGCTATTGCAACTACTACTGCTATTACTACTGCTATTACTATTGTTGCTGCTACTATTGCTACCGCTACTACTAAGTTTTGATTTCTAGTTTTATTATAATTTTTTGGCATATGTGATTAAATCTTATACCAAAAGTCAAAAAATGAGGTTTGGATGTTATTCAAATTTATATGTTCCAGAATAGGCGTGAGCTTTCACTTGGCAAAGGAATGAATAATGCATGTTATTTTTTATTCTAGTGTTGGGAAGAAAATACTTTCTTTTTTGTTCTAGTTTGTTTGTGAGAATTAATGAATATTTGGTTTGCTGATGAGTGTAATATTCTTATTTCTATCATCGTATATTTTGTTCTATCAAAATATTCTTTTTACTGTTAGTTAAAATGTGCAACATCTGTTGTGCAACCATGTCACTAGCACATGATTTGGCAACTGTAAAGGATAATCTTTTAAAACTGTTTAAAGAGATTTAGATTATAGCTTTGAATGTAAATAAGGTTTATGATTAAAAATGATGAGTTTAGCTAATATATGCTCAAATGACACAAATAAAGATTATTATTAATAAAAAAATTTAATTCATTTCAAAAGATGAATAATATTTACATTAAAAACTAAATTTTACACATTTTTTTATATAATAATTTTTAAATTAATAACCTTAATCCATAATTAAATCTAAAAATTATAACATCATGTGAGAGATGACCTCATATTTATATAAAAATGACAGATAATCATATATAATTTGAATGTATATAATGAAATTGACCCTTTTTATTTTTTTTATGGAATTATCTTAAAACAAACAATGTGAATTTACCAGCTGTATGAACAAAGTCCAACCATATGTGGAACAAGCTAGGAATAAAATATCAAAGGCAAAGAAATGGTACATGTGAATGCTAATAAAATTAGATGGATTAATGCTATGTGAGCCATCTTTGTATATATTTCTCTTTTATATTTTTATCTTTAATATTGACATCATTATGGATAAAAATGAATTCAAGAAAAATAAATAATAAAAGTAGGGAGAATATAATTCCGGCATAGGAATCACAAAATGTTATCAATTAATCACAAACTAGCATATATCACATGACAGCATGGCACTGAAATGCATGTAAAAGGAAAAAATAAAAATGAAAAACATGGTAGTACTAAAACATGAAAATAATTCTTATTAAAATGCTTTTTTTTTCAAAATTATTGATAGAGAAGACATATACAGCTGTTTGAGTATAAATATTTCTCTTTCTATTTTTCTGTGCACTCATTTATTTTCAAGAAATTTTTGCTTAGTTCCTATTATTTTATCTATTCTTTGGTCTTCTTAGCCGCCAAGGTGATGGGTGGAAATTAGATTCCACACAAAATTCACTGGCAAGTGTACCGGGTCGCATCAAGTAGTAAAACTCACTTAGAGTGAGGTCGATCCCACAAGGATTGATGGATCAAGCAACTTTAGTGGGTGATTAGTTTAGTCAAGGAAACATTTGTGAATTGAATGGAATTGAAGCAACAGAATGTAAATGACAAGAAACTTAAAGTTGCAGAAAGTAAATGGCAGAAACGTAAAGAGCAAGGAATGTAAATTGGCAGAATCTTAAATGACAAGAAATGTAAATTGCATGAAATATAAAGGGGGCTGGGTGATGGAAAGTTAAATAAAAGCAGTAAATCAGTAACTTAGAGCAATTGCAGAAAATGTAAATTTGCAGGGAATGTAAATCAAGCTTACAGCAAACATCAAATGTAAAATACAGAGGATTAGGAAGATTTAAATTGCATGAAAGTAAATTGGAAGCAATGGAAATAGAAAGCAATGAGAACAGAAGATTAAAATCAAGCTCAATATAAATTGAATTGTGAAATTGTAGAAGGAAAACTTGCAGAAGAAGATTATCAGAAACTGAAATTTGCATAAGCTAAATTGAATTGCCAAAAATGCAGAAAAATTAAAGTATTTCAAAGAGAACTTTTCTATTCTACCCTACTCCTAATGCTCTCTAGCAGAGCCAACCTCCTTAATGAAATGAAATTGATGCCTTTATATAGGCTTTACAAAAAAATGAAAATGAAATTGAAATTGAAATCAAATTACAAATTAAATAAAATTCCTAATCTAGCTTGTTCTTGTGCCTTTGAGTGATGATATGGACTTTGCTTGCTTTGAATTTGAAGAAGAGTGGATCCGGATTGGCTTGGTTCAATTGAGTCAGGGTGCATTTGGTTCGAATTTGGTTGGAGCCATGCTCCAGTGGAGCACTCCGTTTAGTTAGTGAACTTGGCGCTCACTAACTTTACATGCTTCCCTTGTCCCAGACTCCTTGGTGTAGTGCTCAGTGAAGAGAGTAAACGTAGCGCTACACATGCTCCTTGTGTGCCTCCCTTCAAGCCTTGGTTGATCCTCCTTGTGCCAATTTTCTTTTGCCCATAGCGCTCACTTATTGAGCGCTCAGTTAACTCATTGAGCGCTACTCCTTGTGTGTGGGCAGCACAATTCCCTTGCTCCCAAGCTTGGAAATCATGATAAAGTGAAAAAAATTAATGTAGCGCTATGCTTTTTGGGCCTTTGGTTGAGCGCTACGTGGTTCCCCTCTTCGAGCCTTGGTGTGAGCACTTGCTTGGTTGGTTTTTAGGCCTTAAAGATTCCTATCACTTGTACTTCAATTTCATGCCAAATATAAATTGCTATATATCGTTGGAAAGCTCTAAAAGTCAGCTTTCCAATGCAACTAGAAGCACATCAATTGGACATCTGTAGCTCAAGTTATGGACCTTTGAAGGAGGCATGGTCATGCTGTCTCAAGGCTTAAGAAAAGCCCGAAAAAGTGAACTATTTTAACGTAGAGCTCCCTTCAATTGAGCGCTAGCCTTTGTTTCTTTCATTCATGGTAAGGCATCAAAGTGTGCTCCAACTTCAAAGTGTGCCCCAAAACTCTTTTTTTTCTCCTTTTTAGCTTATTTTGTGCTTCTTTTGCTTCTTTTTCTTCTTATTTCCTACAAAATTTATAAAATCAAAAGATCAAATAAATATACCATTTAAGCACAAAAGAATGCAATATTTAAGCACTAATCATCAATTTCTTGTATGAAAAAGTATAGAAAAATATGACATGATGACATGTCATCACAAGGTTGAAGCTTCAAATTGTCAATATGACCAGAAGTTTGCATTGCTCACTATAGTCTTATTTATTTATTCGTTATTTTTCAACTACAACTTGAGACGTGTCATTTAAGAAGATGATTCTATTTGTGTGGATATATATCATACATAGTAATTTGGCTGTGTGTGTGTAAGGTCCCACATCAGTTGGAGAGGGGAACGAAGCATGCCTTATAAGGGCGTGGATACCTCTCCCTAGCATGACGCGTTTTGACGAGTGAGTATGGAGGGTTTCGGCTATCATCCCTATCGTCAAAGACAAAACCGTGAGACCTTGTGTACCAAAGCGGACAATATCGTGCTAGCGGATGGTCTGGGCTGTTACAGATGGTATCAGAGTCGGAGCCCGGATCGATGTGCCAGCGAGGGCATTGGGCTCCCTTAGGGGGGTGGATTATAAGGTCCCACATCGGTTGGAGAGGGGAACGAAGCATGCCCTATAAGGGTGTGGATACCTCTCCCTAGCATGATGCGTTTTGACAAGTGAGTGTGGGGGGCTTCGGCTATCATCCCTATCATCAAAGGCAAAACCGTGAGGCCTTGTGTGATAAAGCGGACAATATCGTGCTAGCGGGTGGTCTGGCCTGTTACAGATGGTATAAGAGCCGGAGTCCGGATCGATCTGCTAGTGAGGGCACTGGGCTCCCTAACGGGGTGGATTGTAAGGTCTCACATCGGTTGGGGAGGGGAACGAAGCATGCCTTATAAGGGTGTGGTACCTCTCCATAGCATGACGCGTTTTGACGAGTGAGTGTAGGGGGCTTCGGCTATCATCCCTATCGTCAAAGGCAAAACTGTGAGACCTTGTGTGCCAAAGCAGACAATATCATGCTAGCGGATGGTCTGGGCTGTTACAGTGTGCAATAAATGTGACAAGTGTTATTATATAAAAGACAAAACTAAAACAATCTAATACATAGTGGAAAGGTGGAGAATAATGTAGTATTTACCTCATGCATCTTCCTAATCAACCTTATCAAAATGGCATAAAGTTTAATCGTTCTATGAATATAATTAATCATATATAGTTGATCGTAGAAATATGCAAAGATATACACATCAATTAATGATGTTATTGAATGCTGAATGTCTTATGATATAAAGCTTTATACTCTTGAATATTAAATTTAAACTTCTATATTTTCGCTAAGATTACATATAATGAGTTTACCCACTTGTTTCTAAGTTGAGTCCAATCCATTTGCTAGTCAAACTCAAATATCAATTCTTGATATCTGAGGTTTAGTTCTTTTTTCTTTTTTTTCAGATAGAATTATGAAGAACAAGAAAAATCAGTACAAATCCCATTACTCTCTCTTTCTTCATCCAACTCCAATAAAAATAACAAACAATAAGCATCAACATAATCTAAAAACTAAACACCATAAGTCCAATCAAAACAATATTCAACATCAAAATCAAGAATAAAAACAAGAAAGAAAGAGTAATGGGGAACAACGATCCAGATTAGAAGTTCAGCCGGCTAAAAACTACAGAGATTTCTGTTTTAGAATATGGTGATCTTACTCATGGACATCGTACAAGGTGTTTGGCTGCCTTTTAATTTGAATAAATAGGTCTTTAGTTCGATAATTAATTCTTAATAAAGCATTTCTTTTGGTTTTGCACTTATATGAACTAAAAGCTATAAGGATCTTTTATCAATCTTCAAGAATGTGGCCTAAGCTGCCTAATCTCTATACATAAATAAAGGGGAAGAATGACTGATGAGTCCATATTTTACGATATCTTTTAGTTTGATTTGAGTGGATTTCATCACATGAACCCACATTTATTCATCTAAATAGCATGCTTTTGAGATTTCTTCCTAAATTGTGCTTGAGAGTGAAAACATGCTCTTTTGTGCTTAATTTAGTCAATTTTAATTCATTTTAATCCCATGTGGTGCCTTGATGTATTCGTTAAGTGATTTTAGGTTTCCAAGGCAAGTATGGGTTGAAGAAGTGAAGAAAGAGCATCCAAAAGGGGAGAAATCATGAAGAAAATGAGATTTGGAAAGCTGCCAGCCTGACCTTTCTGTACTAAATTAGTCATAACTTGAGCTACAGAGGTCCAAAAGAGGCGGTTCCAGTGGCATTGGAAAGATAACGTCCGGGGATTCAAAATGATATGAAATTTGCTATAGTGGACAAAAGTCCATGTGTGCATATGCACAGGTACTTGTGCGTACACACAAGTCAGAATTCAGCATGTGTGCGGATGCACACATCTGTGCGTCCACACTGGTCCCTGCACGTGAGCTCATTAATGCAAATCACTGGAGGCGAATTTTGGGCATCCAAAACCTAATCCAACTCATTTTCTGAAGCTATTTAAGGCCAAATTGAAGAAGGATGAAGGGGGGCAATTAGGTTTAGTTTCTATTATGTTTTCTCTTAGTTTCTAGAGAGAGAAGCTCCCCCCTCTCTCTAGAATTAGGGTTTCTTAGTTTATTTTCTTGTAATTTCTATGTTTAATTCTTGTTTCTATTTACTTTTCCTTGTCATTTATTGTTATTGCTTCTTTATTCTTCTTCATTTCTCTTGTTATTTCCTTTATTTTATCATTTTTATGCTTATGGATACTCTTTGTTATTTTAATTCCAATTAATGCAAATTTATGTTTCCATGTCATTTATTGCTTTCTTTAGTTGTTATTGTTATTTTCTTGCTTTGGTAGCTTTAGAATTTATTTTAATGCATTTTAATATTATTTTATTCTCATGCACACCAAGTGTTTGATAAAATGCTTGGCTTAGTTTTTACTTAGTTTTTCTTCACTCTTGGCTTGGAATTGTTGACTTTGGTGATCTTTGAGTCATTGATGTCCATTCTTGCTTGATATATTAGAGTAGTTAGTTAATTTGATTTTTCTTGACTCTATGTGACCCCTAGTGTTGACATAGGTGTTAGGGATTGAAATTAACTATGTCTATTTGACTTATCTTCGATGTAAGGTTGACTAAGTAGGATTAACTCTTCATAATCATCATATGTTTGTGGTCAATGACTAGGATAGGTAGCCTTAGCCTTCAATTACTTGCCAAGAGGTTTCTTGCATTTTAAGTTTCCTTTACTTGCATTTAATTGCTTTGACTTTTATTGTGTTGACTTTTATTTGCTTTGATGTTTAATTTCTTGCATGTCTAGTTTTCACACTCTTAGTTGAGAAATTGGGAGTTTAGGTGGAATTGAGTTGAGGATGTCCATTCCGCATTGTGTGAGATTAGTTAATTGATTTGGTTTCCATTAATGCTACTCTTTCACTAAGTAATTAGTGAGTTGACTAGGACTTATGGATTGAGATCAATTACGTCTTTTGACTAATTCTCAAGGAGGATTGATTGATTTGGATTGATTCCACACAATTGCCATGTTTGTGGTCCACAACTAGGATAGAAAACCTAGATTACCCACTTCTTGCCAAGAGTTGCCATTTACATTCCTTGCATTGCCTTTACTTGCTTTCCTTTACTTTTTTGCATGTTTATTTGCTTTCTTGCTATTTACATTTCTTGCTTGTTTGCTCTTGCTTTCATTTCCCAATCCCCCATGCTCTCTCTCATAGCCAATAACCTGCACATTTCATTGCAACTCCTAGGGAAGACGACCCGAGGTTGCATTACTCTCGATTTATATTTTGTATTGGATTTATTATTTGATTGATGTTCAATTCTTGGGTTTGGACTATACTTGCAACGGACAAATTCTACTTTTAGTGTGAAAATTCAAACCCGTGCATTTGGGCATTGTCAAATTTGGCGCCGTTACCGGGGAGTTGCAATTGTGTATGTTGTTGGCTATTGTTAATATGTTAATATGTATATAGCTTGATTTTTTATTGTCTTTTGTTTTTGTCAATGGTTAGGATTGGGATCCTAGAGGACATTGGACATTGAAGTAATTGGTGGGGAAGTCAAGCACAAGCCACCATAGCAAGGGCTCTCCCAATTGTCTAACTTAAAGACATTAAATAAAAGTGCTTGGTAACATTATTCCTACTCTTCTCTTTTTGTATATATTTTAGTTTATTGCATGTTTGTTTGGTTGGTTAGCTTAGAATCAGTTTAATTTTGATATTTGTAAGTTAATTTTGGTTTGGATCATGAATTTATGGGTTCTTACATGTTTTGGTGTTGAGTTTTGATTGAACTAAGGCTTGGTACCTTAGAATTTTGAAGGAAAATTTTTGCAAAACAGGGCATTTGTGCGCACGCACGTACTTGTGCGTGCGCACAAAACGTTCATTTTCTGCTTCTTGTGCGTGCGCACCGACCTGTGTGCACGCACACGCATGATTTTGCCCTCTGGTCGCAGCGCCAGCACGCCTTGTGCGCGCGCGTTCCCCTGCTTTCTGCGACCTGTGCGTGCGCACCCACTCATGCGTACGCACACATACCCTTTTTCGCACTCTTTGTGCGGACGCACAGACATGTGCGTTCGCACGCCAACTTGCAACCACTCTGGTAGAGTGTTTGCACAGCGTGTGCACGTGAACCCCTACCCCTTACGCTCATGTGCGTGCACACAGACCTGTGTGCTCACATACACATGATCCTTTCCTTAAAAAAAAGTCTTCTGTGCGTGCCCACTCACCTGTGCGCACGCACGCGTCTTAATTCCTCTTCTATTCGCAGCGCTTGCACCCTTTTGGGCGCGCATAACCCTCTTTTCAGCCTTGTGTGCGTACGCACACTACCCTGTGCGTGCGCACACCCCTGTTTTCTCACACTTTAGTTCTTTTCTTCTCTTCTCTCTACTTCTTCACTTCTTCTCTCTTCCACCCCCCTCTTCTCTCACTTTTTCCCTATTCTCTACTTGCCTTACTTTGTTTTGCTTGCATTTCATTTCTACTTTAACAATTATATTAGTTTTTCTTTAGTTGTTTGTTAATTAAATAAATTGCAAGATTTTGGTTAATGTTGATTGGGTTGCTTATTGATTGAATTTCATCAATGCACTTATACTTTGCCTTCCATTACTATCACCTAATTAGAATTGCACATTTACATTTTGTTGCATATTGGGTGAAACTTTTATGAGTGCATATAAAATTTAGTGAATTGAATTGAGTTGCTTGTTCATCATGGTTTTTAAGTCAATATAATCACATCACAAGGTCCTTGTTTCTTGTTAATATTTTGCATTTGTTGTGAGTTGACTTGGCTTGATTCTATCAAGACTTGTCACGTTTTGTAACAAACACCTTAACCATGTGATTATTTGATTTTTCCTAAGGATGAATAAGTAATTTTATTTTTATCATTGTATTGGTTATTGTTTGTTGTGCTAATTTACATCACTTTTGCTCTTTCACTTGCACACCTTCAATATCCAATATTTCCTACATTCAATTCACTCTTGTTGTAACTACCTAAGATTGCTTGTGTTTAATTGATCTCACCTCTTACTTGCATCTTAGGACATTTAATTGAGGAACTCATTCTTACTTTTTGATTGTGTAGATGCCATTTTAACTGGCCGTTGTGTGTATTCTAACCGCGCGCATAATTAGAATACACACATGGCTCATCATTTTCATCATACCACACCACTATGCAAAATTTCTCAATTAGATGCTTATTTACTCTCTCCTTTACCCTTTTATGCCACTTGCCCTATGATTCTTAATTATAGTTTATTCATTCTTTTTGAGGATGAGACGTGAGGCAAGGAGCGGGAGAGGAGGAGGACACTGAGGATGGAGATGCCGAGTAGACATTGGACTTGGCGATTTTCACACAACCCAAGCGCCTGCATCCGCCAATCGAAGGTGGAGCTCTTGAGATACATTCTCCCTGGATTGTGTTTGTGCACGGAGGACTGTGCAATGCTTAAGTGTGGGGGAGGATTTGTCATTTTTAGGGCGTAAACTTTCTTTACCGAACACTTTGCACTTTATTTTTGTTTCTTTTTATTATATTTTTTGTAGATATTTAGAGTGATTTTGACTGTTACATGCATTTTCCTTTGGTATATATATCATAGTTTATATCTAGCTATTGCATGTTGCATTTTTGCATCTTTTCCTTAGTACATATTTTATAGATAGAAGTTGTGATTGGATGATGTGAATAGTATAGCACCTAGTTCAATTTTGTCCTAATTGTTCATGATAATTTTTTCTTGTTGAAAATTAGGAATAGAACTAGGAAAGATTTTAAAAATTTTATATCCACCACAACATACATACATACATACATATAGTAAATAAGTTTTGGTAAAACAACAAAGAATTTTCAAGAAATCTCTTTTTTGGCATTCCATTTATTAGATTTGAAAACTTGTTGTTAAACTTGATTGAAGCATCTTTTATAGAACATAGAAAAGAGCTTGAACAAATACCAAGTGAGATTTGAGCTTAAAGTGTGTGGTTGCATATTTTCAATCACAAATTTTGTTCTTGAGTGTTATAAACTCTTTTTATGATTGTGATCTTATATTTGCTTTAGTTTATATGTCCTTTCTTTGTTGTTTTGAATGCATTTAGTATGATTGAGGCCATCTTTGTATAGCTCACTAACACATATGGCCAACCCTTGCATCTATCTTTGTAAACCACTTTTTGAGCATTTAATTCCCCTTTGTTCTCATTATAAGCACATCTTTTGTCCTAAGCGAAAAACCATTATGTCCATTGATTGTATCTTTGATTAGCTTGGGTTTGAGTGTGTGTGTTAATTAAGTATGGGGGAATTTGTAGGAAAACATTGGTAGTTAGTGCTTTGGGTATTCATTGAGAATATTTAGAAAAGTGGAAAAACACTCATGCATTCATTACTTAGAAGCATATGCATCTCCTCTTTGGCAATATATAAAAAAAAGAAAAGAAAAGAAAAGAAAAGAAAAGAAAAGAAAAAGAAAAAAAAGGAATAATAATAAGAATGTAAATAAGAGATGCATATATGGTTGAATTGAAAAGAAGCATGCATGAGTGAATGTGAGAAAGGGATAAATGGGTAGTTAGGTTGCTTTATTATGTATATAGGATGATATAGGATTAGGTGGGATGCTTGAGCTAATCAAATATCCAATCTATTAACCCACTTAACCATATTGATCCTACCCTTACCTAAGCCCCATTACAACCCACAAAAGTCCTCATGATATTTGCATTCATTCATCAAATATTAGTTGATTGTTAGACGACTTGCAAATCTTTGAGAAACATGATTAAAGGAGGAATTGAGTGATTGACCCTTAATACTTTTGAGCGATTAGAGTGCAAACACATCCGGTGAGGGTTTCAATTGCTCAATTCTATGTTTCCATTACTTATCTTGTATCCTCTTGCAAGTTGTTGAACTTAATTTTGAAAATTTCAAATCAAATCTTTGGATATTGATTATATTGCTATATTTTCTTGTCTTGGCCCTAAGTTTGTACTTTGGATTGATTGAGATTCTTTTGTTTGATTTTACCAAACTCAATAGGAATCATAGTGTAGATATATATAGATAGCATTTAGTATAGTTACATGCATGTAGGTAGTTGCATTAATAATTACCCCTTCATTCATCTCCTTTGGTTGGTTTAGCATGAGGACATGCTTGGTTTAAGTGCGGGAAAATTGATGAGTCCATATTTTACGATATCTTTTGGTTTGATTTGAGTGGATACATTTATTCATCTAAATAGCATGCTTTTGAGATTTCTTCCTAAATTGTGCTTGAGAGTGAAAACATGCTCTTTTGTGCTTAATTTAGTCAATTTTAATTCACTTTAATTCTATGTGGTGCCTTGATGTATTCGTTAAGTGATTTTAGGTTTTCAAGGCAAGTATGGGTTGAAGAAGTGAAGAAAGAGCATCCAAAAGGGGAGAAATCATGAAGAAAATGAGATTTGGAAAGCTGCCAACCCTGACCTCTCTGTACTAAATTAGTCATAACTTGAGCTACAGAGGTCAAAATGAGGCGGCTCTAGCGGCATTGGAAAGCTAACGTCCGGGGGGCTTCAAAATGATATGCAATTTGCTATAGTAGACATAAGTCTATGTGTTCGTACGCACATGTACTTGTGCGTACGCACAAGTCAGAATTCAGCATGTGTGCGGACGCACAAATCTATGCGTCCGCACAGGTCCCTGCACGTGAGCTCATTAATGCAAATCACTGGGGGCGAATATGGGCCTCCAAAATTTAATCCAACTCATTTTCTAAAGCTATTTAAGGCCAAATTGAAGAAGGATGAAGGGGGACAATTAGGTTTAGTTTCTATTATGTTTTCTCTTAGTTTCTAGAGAGAGAAGCTCCCCCCTCTCTCTAGAATTAGGGTTTCTTAGTTTATTTTCTTGTAATTTATATGTTTAATTCTTGTTTCTATTTACTTTTCTTTGTCATTTATTGTTATTGCTTCTTTATTCTTCTTCATTTCTCTTGTTATTTCCTTTATTTTATCATTTTTATGCTTATGGATACTCTTTGTTATTTTAATTCCAATTAATGCAAATTTATGTTTCCATGTCACTTATTGCTTTCTTTAGTTGTTATTGTTATTTTCTTACTTTGGTAGTTTTAGAATTTATTTTAATGTATTTTAATATTATTTTATTCTCATGCACACCAAGTGTTTGATAAAATGCTTGACTTAGTTTTTCTTCACTCTTGGCTTGGAATTATTGACTTTGGTGATCTTTGAGTCATTGATGTCCATTCTTGCTTGATATATTAGAGTGGTTAGTTAATTTGGTTTTTCTTGACTCTATGTGACCCCTAGTGTTGAAATAGGACTTAGGGATTGAAATTAACTATGCCTATTTGACTTATCTTCGATGTAAGGTTGACTAAGTAGGATTAACTCTTCATAATCATCATATGTTTATGGTCAATGACTAGGATAGGTAGCCTTAGCCTTCAATTACTTGCCAAGAGATTTCTTGCATTTTAAGTTTCCTTTACTTGCATTTAATTGATTTGACTTTTATTGCGTTGACTTTTATGTGCTTTGATGTTTAATTTCTTGCATGTCTAGTTTTCACACTCTTGGTTGAGAAATTAGATGTTTAGGTGGAATTGAGTTGAGGATGTCCATTCCGCATTGTGTGAGATTAGTTAATTGATTTGGTTTCCATTAACGCTAGTCTTTCACTAAGTAATTAGTGAGTTGACTAGGACTTATGGATTGAGATCAATTATGTCTTTTGACTAATTCTCAAGGAGGATTGATTGATTTGGATTGATTCTACACAATTGCCATGTTTGTGGTCTACAACTAGGATAGGAAACCTAGATTACCCACTTCTTCCCAAGAGTTGCCACTTACATTCCTTGCATTGCCTTTACTTGCTTTCCTTTACTTTCTTGCATGTTTATTTGCTTTCTTGCTATTTACATTTCTTGCTTTCATTTTCCAATCCCCCATGCTCTCTCTCATTGCCAATAACATGCACATTTCATTGCAACTCCTAGTGAAGATGACCCGAGGTTGCATTACTCTCGGTTTATATTTTGTATTGGATTTATTATTTGATTGATGTTCAATTCTTGGGTTTGGACTATACTTGCAACGAACACATTCTACTTTTAGTGTGAAAATCCAAACCCGTGCATTTGGGAATCATCAATGACCTAAAGGTTTAGGAAAAAAGTTGAAAAATTAGAAACAGAGGTCTGAGGAGAGATTAAACCTTTAAATTAAAATGCATTATAGGAATAGAATGGAATGCCCCTTGCAATATACTACTAACTACAGTTTTTAATTAGTTCTATTATCAGCAATGTTTATTGTGTTCACAAATAATAAATTAAAAATCCCAAATATGAGTTCCACAACATGGTTTCTGTTCATCAAAGAATGTGATGAAAGTAAGTAGAGAAGAGATTAGGGATTTCGCACACCGTGGAAGTCGAAGCAGGGATTTTACGGACTAAGCGTCTCCAGAGCCTGCATCAAATACAAACCATGCGAGTTAGAGTTATTCACTATGTGTACATAACTGAAACTATGAATAAAAATTTTGGTAGTACTCTACGCCTCATATCTTATAGCAGCAAAAGAATTTAAAAAATATGAAAACCTTTACAAAAGTTACTTTAGCCTATAAAATAATCTGTCACACGACATCAAATTGCATTAAAACATTCAATAACTATAAAAAAAAAGTAGAGGAGAAATACTAACAAAAAGTGCCAAAAGTTGTATCTTGGGACTTTTATTGTCCAATCCCTTCTTAAGTATCTTTAACGCATCCTTTGCTTGCCTGCAAATTTAATCAGTTCAACAGAAAAGATCAAGAACAACATAATCAAGAAAAATTCACACAGTGTGCAGAATAAATTATAAAGAATCAATCACCATACTTAAGATCCAAAACCAAAAAGTAAAAACTAAATATCAAGTTAACAAGAAAAAAAGGATACAGTTTCACTTTTGCATAATTGACACCTAGCTCACTAAGCCACAGTGTATGAATTATTAACAGTTCTTTGGCAAACACTAGCAGAAGGTTAGGAACCTAGTGTAAAGTAATCATTGAAATTACATAAAATTACTCACAAACCAAAAGCATACATAATATCTAAATCACAAGTGTAGTATTGATTTGAAGACAGAGGCTTCACTTTAGCAATCCATTAATGAGAACATGAGAGACAAAAAGAAATTACAAAGCACACAATAAATCCAAATAAATGTACATTCAAATCCCTAACTCTAAAAAGCCACAATTAACCCCAACTAATAGAAGATATAAACAAAAACTGAATCAAAATCATTTGAAATCATAATCTAAACCACAAAGATATAGCCAAATTTTGAGAAAAATAGGATTCAAACTTTGTAAGTGATCAAGAGTGAAAACAAGAAAGAAAGAGAAATGGAGAAGAACAAACTAAAGGTTTAGGAAGAAAGTAAAAAGATCAGAGACAGAGGATTGAGAAGAGGTTAAACCTTTAAATTAAGATGCATTATAGGAATGGAATGGAATGCCACTTGCAATATATTGCTAACTATAGGTTTCAATTAGTTTTATTATCAGTAATATTTATTGTGTTCACAAGTAATAATTGAAAAAAATCCCAAATATGAGTTCCACAACATGGTGTCTATTCATCAAAGAATGTGATGAAAGTAATAAGTGGAGAAGAGATTACGGATTTCGTGCACCGTAGAGGGGGAAGTAGGGGTTTCACGGACTAGGGAGGAGAGGTGAGAGGTCGACGCCAGGGAGATAAGGATGGATGGCAGCCACGCTACTCCACAACCACACAAACGCGAATGGTAGAACAGATCTTAGGGATTTCTTGCACACCGTGGAGGATGGAGCAGGGGTTTCACGCACTGTGGAGGAGGCATGAAAGGTCAATACCGGAGAAAGGATGATGGATGGGCAGCAGTGGTGCATGGTGGAGCAGCGACTTCAAGATTTTGCGTGCTTCCAATCTATTTTTGCCAGTTTCTAGAGCTGCAGCTGTGGGAGAAATTATTGGTTATCAGATAAAATAAGATTGAATAAATGAGTTAATTAGGATAAAGATATTGATCACCGGCGGTTCTTCATGTAGTAGTCGCTATTCAAGCAAAAGTCAGCAGAATGACAATGGCTGGTATCTCTGTTAGCTGCAGCAGTTAGATTAACAGCTAGCAATTTTTGGCTGCTATCCTCTGCCTTTGTTGTAGTGTAAAATACATGTATAATTAAATGTATCCATGAAAACTTAGACTAGTAGTTATGTGAATGATGAACTTTTGACAAATAACTTATATGTATATATAAATTAGCCAAACTTTTCATTTTGAGTATTTTGAAAAGTAATACTATTATTAGTATGAAATTTTGATCTGTTACGAATTTCGACTATGATAGAGTTGGGTGTCGACTGCCTCATATGAATTGAGTCAAAAAGGATTTGGGTCGAAATCGGTTGATCGCACATGGTCTAAATTTCGACGGAGTGAGGACTCGACAATAAAAAAACAGAATATTGATTATGAAATAAGTCAAGTCGAAAAGGACCTAGGTCGAAATTTTATAATAACGCGTGGTTTAATTTGACAAAATGTGGATCTTTGAGACCAAGGTAATCGCAAAGACGTGGGATGTTCACGGTGGAGAACAAAGTCCTCTGCAGTCAAGGCAGGGTCATAGGTTGTGAGAACCTGAGAAAAAGGAGAAAGTTAGATCGTGTAAAAAAAGAAACATTCTGCAAGTCTATCTGTGTGGTCTATAAATAAGAGAAGTTCAGAAAAAATCAAAGACTTCAATCTGAACACTTCACCATCACACAAAACTCTGTAAATTTTCAATCACGCTGACGCAACGAATGACAATGGAGTGTAAGTACATGTGAGTGTCTAGAATTCACTACTTTTAATTTATTTCCTTTATTTTCCTTTTAATTTATTTTATTTTATTTTTCTTTGAGCATTTTTTTTCTTTTTTTCAAATATTTTGTTTTCTTTTGATTTCAATTTTACTCTCTTATTTATTTAAAGCTTTTATTTATTTTACTTATTTTCTTTAATTACAATTTTTATATTATTTGCCACAGTTTGATATCATTGAGCATTTTATACACTTTTTGACACAAACACTAAGTAAATCCCAAGTCGAGTCCACTCTTTTTTAGAAGAATTGTATCTACTCTCTAAACTAATATCTTAATATAAGTTTAATTCGATACCTTATCGAGATTACCAAAAATCAAATAAAACAACTACCATATTCTTTTTTTATAAGAACTCCATATTTTAACATTTATATTAGTAATAAACTAATAATAAGCTATATAGTTATATATCTAAGTTCTAATAAGCTACACTTTGAATAGAAAAAGCTAAATAATTATAAGTAGATTAATTAAAGCTAGTACAACAATTAATCAGCAATGCAACATACAACATTCTAGAAATATTGCCACTTCCATTTCATTTCATTTATTCAAACATAAACATGAAATAGTTAACGTTGAGACTCTTTCTTGTGAATGCATCACATTAAATTAAATGAAACACAAGCACCCAATTTTTAAGAAAATAAATGATTTAGCTTCATCTAACACATTATTACATTAAAAATTACAAAAATCATGGCACAACAAACATATATGATTAAGCATTATTTTTTGTTTGAGACTAGTTAAACATCTCTCAATCTTAAACATTATAATATTATAAACTCACTTATAATACATGCAGACATACATACATAACATTTTTAAAATTTCTATTCACTATTTGGTCTCAGTAATTTCGAATCTAGATATGATTACTCACGAGGCAAATAAATTGCCATAACGTAGGGTCTAGACCACATATGATTAAGCATTATTAATTCCATTTTGCCATGACAGACATGCCAGCAGCACCCAAAAAGACAGCAACGTAAGACTTGAATTGGAGCTTAATGTTGTTCTGTAACCTTGGACTCATAAAATCAGTAGAGAGAAGATCAACCAATGACATGTAGATTAAAAGCCCAGCTGATGAAGCATTAAGCATACCAACTGTGATTAGGGCACTTGGGCTGTTCTCTTTGTAGATTCTGGACAATCCAATTCCTAATGCGATTCCAAATGGAGTTGTAATTGAGAACAACAATACTAACACCATCCTCTTTAACAACTTGTATTGGGCCTGAAGAATGCAACCGCCAAGACCCATGCCTTCAAACATTTGATGGAAGCAAAGGGCCACTATAAGGCCTTTTATGGAGCATGTGTTATTTGAAGCACCCATGGACAGGCCTATCACTACTGAATGAACAATAATTCCAAGTTCTAGTACCTGCACACCAATGCGCTCAAACAAACATTATTTTTTACTTTTTATGGTTATTAAATGATAAAAACAATAGTCAATAAAATAATAAGATAGCGGAGGCCTAGCACAAATGACATATCTGTATGCCTTTTACAAGTTACATTTGGGTTTAAGTCCTAGTTAAAGTTAGATGTTGTTTAAAAATCCATAATTTATACTTATATAATATATGTGAGTGTGTTGTATGGGTATGTGATATATCATAGTAATATCTAAAACTAAAAACTATCCAATTACTTGACAAAAAAAATAAAATAAAATAATAAATATTTTCACAATATATTTTTTCTTAATCACATAATTATTTTTTCTGAATAATAGAACTTTTTATATAAATAAAATAAATATATTATACATATGCATCATTTTTGAACTATTTATAAATTTAAAATCTTAATCTTATTCCAAATGCACATAAAATAAAATATATATTTATTTCGAATACAGTACAGTTAAAATATAAACAAAATGAAATGAACTAGTTTCGGGTGTACTCAAAATCTGATCCATTAGCAAATTCAATATATTTCAAATGCATAGCATCGAAGATGTGTGCCTGTTTAATTTTCTCTAACCGTATTCATTCATGTATCCATCCCACTTTTCAACGTTCTTTTCAGTGCCTATTCCTATCACTCTATCTCTTCAATCATCCTCATCTAAATCCTTTGTTTTTCTTAGTTTTTCTTATATAATAACATATAAAAGAAAAATTTTCAACTTTCAACTTGATTAAATTAGATTTATTGTAATATATTCGTAAAAACATCAATTCCAATTAAAATATCAGCAAAAGAGGCTACATTAAAAAGCTTAGTAAACAATAAAGGATTTAAAAAAAAAAAGTAATACTTAGATGAATATATAAATTCTAACTAACTTTTAATATTTAGACATATTTTTTGGTTAATAAATATAAAATTAGTAATGTATAAATACCGTAATATAAATTGAATGAAAATTAATTATGTTATCCTTTAAATTCAGTCCACCTACTTTTCAAACATTCCTATCGAATTACAAAATAAAATATATATAAATATGTTGTTTGAAGGTGATGATTATTATTAATTAATATTAAATAATTGTTATGATATTTAAAAAATAGTATTTAATTAGTTAAAAATTTAAAAAATTTATATTTAATTTAAAAAATATTAAATAAATCATTTTAAAATATTTAAAATTTATAAAAAAAACAATTAAATAAAATTTAGACACTCATTTAAAAGTATCATAAAATTGGCCTTAATAATATGTAGGAAAAACAAATAATTTAGATGAGGATGACTGAGAATGATAAGTATAGGCATAGGAAACAAAGTAAGAATAAAAAACGAATATATGAATGAACAAAATACGAGGCGAAAGACATGATAAGAAAGGTTTAGCTAAGGGAGACATTAACTCTTCGTACAGAACACACATGCACACACGTCAAATGTTGTAAATATGTTCTATTTAATAAACAAGCCAAATTTTGAGTGCATTTGAGATTAACATATCATATTTCGAAACCAATGCGTATGAGATATATGCATATTTATTATTTTTTTATTTTTAATATTAGATTAATAATGATTTTTTTTTAATTGTGAACTACTATAGTATTTTTTTAAAATGTGGAATGATTTAATGTACGGAATACAACTCGAACCGTCCAATTTTTAAGAGGTATAGAAATTGGACCGTCCGATTTTTAGGTACACAAATCGGAACGTTCGATTTCTGTACTTGGACCGTCCAATTTGTGTTGAAAAAATTAAAAAAATTTGAAGTACACAAATTCGATTTGTGTACTCTAAATTTTTTTAATTTTTTCAACACAAATCGACGGGTCCGATTTATGTACTCTAAACTTTTAAAATTTTTTAAACACAGATCGGAGGGTCCAATTTGTATACCTCTCATAGTTTTAAAAAACACCAAAAATTATTGTATATTTATCGAATTTGAGATGTGTTTTATATTTTAAATTTATAAATAATTTTAAAATTATACATATTAATAAATAAAAGATTTATTTTATTTATATGTGTAAAAAA
>NC_029788.2:36853395-36883113 GCF_000816755.2 Arachis ipaensis
AGCTATATTAATATTTAAAAGTATAAATTAAAATATATTGTTAGATTATTAAAATAAAAAATTAGATTAATAACTAAAAATAATAAACAAAAATAATAAATTATGATTACGATGTAGCATTTCTCATAATACTAAGCTACTTAATTAAGATAGATTAGGAGAATAAAGAGAAGAGTAATTTAATAATGTTACCATAGCAACAACACGATAACGCACGAGTTGTGTGTCTCCACCTTCATTCTTGGTAGCCTCAATTGCTGCATGATGATGACCATTATCATGACCATGGAAATGGCCAACACTAACAACAACACCCATCTCTTGTTCTTCATGACCACCAACTGCACCAGTGTGGCTACCTGGAATAACTGCATCACTACTCTTCTTACTATAAAAGCTTGTGGCCAAAGAATCCACCATGAGCGTGAATAAGGCAGAGAACATGGCAACGAGCCCTGAGAAAGGAAACTCGTGCCATGGCTTCTCCTCAAGACAATCAGACCGCAGCATGTCGAATGAATCCGGCAGCACGTGCATGAACCCCGTGCTGAGAATGATCCCCCCGGCGAAGCATTTCACCACCATGAAGAGCTCGTTTTCGGGGCTCAACGCCGGGATCCAACGCGTCACCAAGGACAGAGATACGCCGATCATGCTGGTTACCAAGATTGCAAATATAGCCATGATTTTTAGAGGGAGAGCTTTCTCTTTGTTGTTACATGAGTCTACTGATTCGGATTCGCACTCTGCTACGGTTTTGGGTGTGAAGAGAACGATGATTATGAAGACCAAAGAGATCGTCAGCTTCAGATGCGTTACTTCTGAATTAGTACCCATTATTGTTCCTGTTTATATATGAAGCTAACACTTTTCAATATAGATGAAGCTTCTTTATATAGACATACATATGCATAGTTTAAATCAATAATATGAAGGGCTTGCACACGTCATTAATTGAATAAAATATTTGATGTTTAAACTTGACAAACACAAAAAAAATAAAATAAAAGGACAAATAATAATAGAGGAGTGTTAGGGCGCCAATAATTTTTGTGATTTGTAGCCATCAAGTAGCAATCAATGATATTTTTAATTGTGTGAGATTTCATTAAATGGTGTGAGATTACTTACTCATCTTTAATAAAGTTGCTGCTCCCTAGACTTTTCCATAATAATAATAATAATAATAATAATAATATAAAAAGTGAAAAAATATTAAAGTAAACAAAAAGATATTAATTCAACTAAATATATAACCAAATTTTTTAGTAAAGAATTTCAAATAATTGCTTGTGAAATTTTTTTTATTCCTTTTATTCATCAATATCTCCCTCCTCATCTTTTTCTTCTTCTTTCTTCCAAGTTTCAATACAAATCTCAATAATATATACCACCACAATTTTACTTTTCGCTGTCACCACCATCGTCTATTATTCAAAATTATAATTTATGAATTTTAAACTCTCAAAAAAAAATAAAGGTAAAGTAATTTTAATATTAAAAAATGAGAAGTATTAACTAATATAAAAATTAATTTCTTATAGATTTTGTTGAAATTATTCAATTAAATTGTAAAGGACGCAAAGTACGGTCATTATATAACAATTGTTAATTAATACATAAATTATTAGACGTACCAACAAGTACTACGTACATCAGTTAGGACAACAGATTAATTATTCTTCACCAATCAGGCAATTAGCGCGATAAAGTTTCTATTAATAACAAGTTTTTCTATAAATAAAAGAATAAAAAATAAATAAATGAATAGGAAAGCCAATGTATCTTACGAGGGACAAGGGCCACCGAACGCAGAACATGAATTACAGAAAATGAGAATTCATTGAAGCCTTTCATGGTCCATGCTGCCTGCAATATTTCCACCTATTATCCACTAATTAAATATTGGTTGCCTGTTGATTTGAAAAACATATCATGAAAAGAAGTAAAACAGTGACGTAATAACTAAACCAATTGATTGTTGTGGAGGCATTGTATTGAGTCTTATCTGTATGTTCTATATTTTTCTCGTGATTTCTATATTTAGAAATAATAATTATTTATATGTCTTTGTTTATCAATTTAATTTTTTTACATAAACAACTGTCATTGTATTATTAAATCCCATGACTAACAACACATTTCTCCTGCTATTTTTTCTTTTCTCTCTCTTTTGTTTTATTCATATTTTTCTTTTCTCTATATTTATCTCTTTAACATTTTTTTTCCTTTCCTTCTTCTCACCTTTTCACTTTTATGAAAAAGATTATGCAAAGAAAAAAAGTGACACATGTCAGTACTCTTTTGTTTTCAAAATCATTCAATCGTGTTCATATAATTAATTTATTCTAAGATCAATAATGTGACGCATGAAAAAAATTAATTAAGTAAGTATAATTTTATGTTAATGATTATGATTATATTTTTGAGTTTTTTTTATTTTGGGTCCAGGAATATTTTTGTTATGTTGTAGTGTGAATTATTTTATTATTTTATTGTGTTCTTGGGTAATTGATCTTTAATTTTTATTCATTGGATACATGTCTGTACTTTAAATTTGTTTTTAAAATCACTCAATCGTGTTCATATAATTAATTTATTCTAAGGTCAATATTATCGTGATAAAAGAGATATTTTTCTTTAGCGATTGAAGAAACGTGGAAAAACTTGCTAAACACGTGTTATTTTGTTCTCCAAAAAATAGCACATCCTAACTGGAGAAAAAAGCTAAAGAATGTGATGCATGAAAGAAAATTAGTTAGGTAAGTATAATTTTGTGTTAATGATTATGATTATATTTTTGAGCTTTTTTATTTTGGGCCCAGTAATATTTTTGTTATGTTGTAGTGTGAACTATTTTATTGTTTTATTGTATTTTTGGATATTTGGTCTTTAATTTTTATTCATTGGACACATGTCTGTACTTTAAATTTGTTTCCAAAATCACTCAACCGTGTTCATATAATTAATTTATTCTAAGGTCAATACTATCGTGACAACAGAGATTTTTTTTTAGCGGTTGAAGAAACGTGGAAAAGCTTATTGCTAAATACATGTTATTTTGTTCTCCAAAAAACAACACATCTTGACTAGAGAAAAAAACTGCAGAATATGGTGCATGAAAGAAAATTAATTAGGTAAGTATAATTTTGTGTTAATGATTATGATTATATTTTTGAGTTTTTTTATTTTGGACCCAGTAATATTTTTGTTATGTTGTAGTGTGAACTATTTTATTATTTTATTGTGTTCTTGGGTATATTTTTTTACAAATAAGGATTAATTTATTTTAGTTTTATAATAAGTAAATTGGTTAGAGTTTCATTTCATAACTCTATTTTTCTTTAATTATTTAATAATGTGGTTAAATATTTTTTATTCATGTTTTTATTTTATTAATCGTTATTCTTGATTTGTTGATTTTCATTTTATTGTCGTTTAGAATATACAAAATAATGGAATCATCTATCTTTTGTGTTTACATACTTTTATTTTATGTTATCGTGTTTTACCCTAAAATACGATGGATATACGAGATAGAAATAAGTAACAAAAGTTCATATTATAAGACAAAGTGAATAAATAAAATATATTAATATGGGTTCAAGACTTAAGATGATGTGTATTTGATTTTTTTTTTCAAAAATTTGGTTTATAAATTTGAAATTCGTGAATATTAATTGAAAATTGACATAAAATTTAGTATAAGTTAAATTATTTGAAAATAAGAATTATAAAAAAATAAATTTGATATTATTATTATTTTATTTTATTTTATTTTTATTTCTCATAGTATTGGATTGCTGCATGTACAAGATGGCATTCGAATCTGACACTTGCTTAAACAATTAGTGAACTAACCACTAGACTAACCTAATTTGATTTTATTCTTATTATTGTTATTGTTGTTATTCACAACCCGTTGCTTCCCCTTCATCAGCCTTTGATTTGTCAAGCCTTTCAGCGTCTGATCTCCTGCCATCAACCTTCACAATTACACACCGACAGAGTCAGAGACATACACCCTTCTCCTCAAATCCTGACTCTTTCAATCCTCACTACAAGAAAAAGTAATATTTGTAACAAAAAAATTGTTACAAAAAATCAAAATTTTGAAAAAAAAAAAGGAATTTGTAACAAAAAAATGGCTGTTGCAGTATGGCCCATTACAAAACATTTTTGTAACAAAAAAAATGAAACTGTTACAATTCAAAGTAATATTTTGTAATAAATTTTTTGATACGAAAATCAAAATTCGTTACAAAAGCGATAATAAATTTTGATCTTCAAAATATTTTTTGTGACAATATATTTTTTCTATCATAAAATTTTGTTACAAAATATAACTTGATTTTGTAACATTTTATTTTCTTTAGTTACAAAAGCACAATATTTATTCTGTAACAAATTTTTTTAATACAAATTACATACATAATTTACCAAATTATTTTTTTAATTAATTGATATATTAACTATTTTACTAAGCAAGTCAATATTTACATAATATGTAAAAACATAGATAATTCAAACATGCTTCATTTAACTAAAATTATTTTAAAACAAAATAACATTAATATCTACATTGATTATTCTACAAGTTATATTTTCTACACAAATTCAACCAAAAGTTAAAAGTCTAACATAGATTAGTGTCTCTACGAATTAAAATATTCTTGAGTCCTTTAGGCTAGTGACCCATAGGATAGGATTGGATTTGAATGGTTGTTGAGTTGTTGGATGTGATTGTATGATGATATTTGATGAAATGATGATTAATAGTATTATGATGAGAATAAATGAATTGTGAAGTTGAGAAGTGAATTATATTGATAAATGTGAAATTGGTGTTGATTGATTGGTAATGTAGCTAGAAATTGTTAATGGAGTTTGATACATGAGATGTATTGATATGGATGTTGGGATGAGGAAAAGTGAAGAAAAATGTGGAAATCTTGGTATGGTATGACATAGAGGATTGATTTTGATGAAAGGTAGAGTTTGGGAATGGTTTGGTTTGGTTTTGGTTGTGGTTTGCAAAGCAATTGTGAAAGTTGTGATTTTGGATAAAAGTGAAATTTGGATAAACTTTGTTTGATCATAACTTTTTCCACGGTCTTCAAAATTGGTTGAAATTTATTTAGAATTAAAGGTCTTTGAAAGCCCTTTAAATCAGTATAAAGATTATGAAAATTGAAATTTTGTAGAGGAAGTTATGATCATTCAAAAATTGGTGTTGAAAACTGGAAATTTTACAAAGTTACAGAATTCCGAGTTTTCTGGTATGTGCGCATGCATACTCTGCGTAAATGGCGACCTGTGCGCACATATAGACCTGTGCGTTCACACACGCAGAGGCAGGTAGTCTGCTTGCAGCGCTGGCACAGCTTGTGCACGCGCACACCAAAGGAAAAATTGCAACCTGTGCGTACGTACAGACCTGTGCGTACGCACACGTTGGGGAGGCCAGTCTGTTGGGGGCGCTCACACATGTTGTGCGAGTGGACATACCCTTTTATGTTTTGATACCTGTGCGTACACACACCCCTGTGTGTACGCACAATTGTAAAAATTTTCTGGGCGTGCGCACGCACACCCCTGTGCAGACGCACACGCCCTGTTTCTCAAATTTTGCTTTGTTTTCAACTATTTCACCTTCCCGACGAGGTTGTAAGCTTCTATAACACCCTTTTTAAGAATTTTGGGCATATTTTGGGTGTTCAAACATGGAAAATGGCTTAAGGGTTTTAGACACTATTCTTTGGAAAAAGTTAGCAAACGGAGTACTAGGTTTCTGTTGTACTGGGGAAGGTTTGATGATGTGTGAAGAATGGTTGATGGATGAGATGCAAAATTAAGGAACTGAAAAGTGTATGAACAGTGGTTGAAAGGAGCCGAGGACTCTGAGTGAAGTGATGGATCCATCTTGTACTAAAAATATTTTTGAAAAACCACTGTGTCACTTTTCATTGAGATTATGAGACGCTATGCACCCGGCAGGGGCCGAGGTTGGATCCCGCCTGTCGAGGTAGCGGCGGCGGCGTAAGGGCGGTGGTTGTCCCGCTTGCGCTTAGATGTGAGGTCGGTGGTAATAGATCCCGCTCACATCCCTTCGGATCATCAGAGCGTACAGGCGCAAAACCCTGGATAGTGATCCGAGCACTATATCTCGAGGGTTCCCACACCATGAATCCGAAGGGCAACATCTCCATGGAGATGTGTCGGGTTGGCAGTTGAACCGACAATGTGATATCACAGCTAGTAGGGTAGGCATTCATCATGTGCATTTCCTAACTGTTTGTATGTTTTGCCGACTTGATATTGTCTTCCCTATCTGTTAAACATGTCTAATTGCTACTTGTAATAATTGCTGTATATGCCTCTACTTGTGTTTTACTTGTATTGTATATACTTGTGCTTTGCTGGAGTCGAGGAGGTTCGGAAGGCGGTGGCGATGGGATCGCATGGCGGGTCAGTTGGTGAAGGCTGTGGCACAGCGGTCTTTGATTATAGTAGAAATTTCCCTAAGATAGATTACCCTTTTATGGTACTACGGCTTAAGTTGTGTTAAGGAATTACATATTATGCTGATTTGGATTAGAATGCTTTAAGTTTGAATTCTTGTGATGGATATGGAGTCTAGGATTGCCTTTGGCGTCCCGGGGTCTTATATCCTACATCACTGGGCACTGTTACCATACTGAGAACCTCTGGTTCTCATACCATATTTCTGTTGTATTTTTCAGATGCAAGTCGCAACCCACCTTGGTGAGTTGTCTAGTTGGTGACAGGAGCGGAGGATCTGGATATCTTTTGGAGTCCTTTTGATTTATTATATATATATGTCTCTCACTTTTGTATTGTGTTTAGCCTAGAGGCTTGTATTTGAGAGAACAAAACTTGTATAAGCTGTTTTTACTGTTTGGTTTCATATATGGTCTGTATCTGGCTAGTCGGCTTAAACTCCGCGAGTCGTGACTAGCGTCTTATGATACTATACTTTTATACTATGGTGTTTTGTTATTCTATACCTATTTTCTTATGCTTTAAGTCAGTAGTTATGTTAGTACGTTTTGCGCTTTTGAAATTCATATTTTGAGCTATATTCTTCATCAGGCTTCTAGATATTACTAATTCCTTCTATATAATATATGTAAAAGCTTAGAACTGTCGTAACCCTTGATTAACATTTGCTTTACGACGCGAGGTAAGGCTTAGGCTAATTATGGTGTTAAAGTTCACTTTATTAAAACTGTAGAATCATTGTAGTACAAGTAGTAACCTTAAACCAGAATTAAAAAAAAAAAACAAATGTCAAAACAGAACAAAGCACAATCACAATCACACTAAAGACAAACACATCCAATTCATAGCAAAAAATAAGAACAGAACCAAAACCTTAAACCTCTCAGGAACTAAGGTTTCCCAAAGTTCCTTCACCCGCAGAAAAGAGGTTCCACTAAATTACATTAAGAATTTCCCATCTCGAGATGTCTAATTAAACAGGCTTCCCTAAGCTAGAAGCAAAAATCATTCCAGACCTTCTTATTCAAATCAAAGGCTTAAAGCCAGGATCAATAGTAAGAGCCTATTCTCCTAACATGAGGTTAGTGTTCATCTAAATATTTTCATAATAGACCTACCTTGGAAGACAGCTTGATGAGAATCACAACCAAGAAAATAATGAAATCAGAAATCAGAATAAACACACACAAAAAAAGAATAAAATCAGAATAAACCCTAAAATCTAATAAAAATATAACAAAATCAAAATAAATCAAGAACAGAGCCATAAAACATAACCATAAACAAAAACCCCCAAATAAATGTTATTACCAATAATAATAACAAATTGAAAATTGTCATAACAATCAGAAAATCAAAACCTCTGAACCAAGAACCAATAATCATAATAAATAGAAAAATTATCATGTCACAACATAAAAAAAATTAGAAGTCAGAACAGACAAAAAGTTTAGAAAAATCAGATTAAACAAGAAATCAGAATGAAAATTGAACAAATCATACTTGAGGCTGAGAGACTGAGAATGATGGAGCACAACTAAGAATGATGGAGAACTGATGAGCGAATATTTTATATGCTTTTTGGCATCATTTTCATATAGTTTTCATTATGTTTTGTTTAAGTTTTATTATGTTTTCATAGGTTTTAGTGAAAAATTCATATTTTTGGATTCTACTTTGAGTTTGTGTGTTTTATGGTAATTTTAGGTATTTTCTGGCTGAAATTGAGGAGCTTGAGCAGAAGTCTGATTCAGAAGCAGAGAAAGGACTGTAGATGCTGTCAGGATCTGTCCTCCGTGCACTCGAAGGAGATTTTCTGGAGCTATAGGAGTCCAAATGGTGCACTCTTAACGGCTCTAAAAAGCTAACATCTAGGGCTTTCTAGAAATATATAATAGTCCATACTTTGTTTCGAAAATGAAGGCCCAAAACTGGCGTTTAACGGCAGCCACCAGCTCCAGTCCTGGCATCCAGCGCCTACAGGGGGAGCAACTAGAGTTCAACGCCCAAAAGGGGGGTCCCTAGCCAGCGTTCAACGCCCCTAAGGGACAGTAGCACGTGGGAGACACTCAAGCTCAGCCCAAACACTCATCAAGTGGGCTGGTGCACGAAATTGTGATCTCAACGGCGCCAAAAACTTGGTACGCACGATTGTAATCTCAACTCCTTTTCACAACTCCGCACAACTAACCAGCAAGTGCACTGGGTTGTCCAAGTAATAAACCTTACGTGAGTAAGGGTCGATCCCACGGAGATTGTCAGCTTGAAGCAAGCTATGGTCATTTTGCAAATCTCAGTCAGGCAGATTCAAATGGTTATGAGGTTTTGATAATTAAAAGATAAATAGAACATAAAATAAGATAGAGATACTTATGTAACTCTTTGGTGATAATTTTAGATAAGTGTATGGAGATGCTTTGCTCCTTCCGAACCTTTGCTTTCCTACTGCCTTCATTCAATCATTCATACTCCTTTCCATGGCAAGCTGTATGTTGGGGGATCACCGTTATCAATGGCTACCGTCCGTCCTCTCAGTGAAAATGGTCTAAATGCACTGTCACTGCACGGCTAATCATCTGTTGGTTCTCACTCATGTTGGAATAGGATCCATTAATCCTTTTGCGTCTGTCACTAAGCCCAACACTTGCGAGTTTGAAGCTCGTCACAGTCATCCCATCCCAGATCCTACTCGGAATACCACAGACAAGGTTTAGACTTTCCGAATCTCAAGAATGCTACCAATTGATTCTAGCTTATACCACGAAGACTCCGATCTTTCATAATGGAGGCTAAGAGATATGCATTCAAGCTTGTTTTCATGTAGAACAGAAGTGTTTGTCAGGCACGCGTTCATAAGTGAGAATGGTGATGAGTGTCACTTGATCATCACATTCATCATGTTCTTGGGTGCGAATAAATATCTTAGAATAAGAATAAGCTTGAATTGAATAGAAAAATAATAGTACTTTGTATTAATTCATGTGGAACAGCAGAGCTCCACACCTTAATCTATGGGGTATAGAAACTCTACCGTTGAAAATACATAAGTGATGAAGGTCCAGGCATGGCCGTGAGGCCAGCCTCCAAACGTGTACAATATGATCTATGATCGCATAAAACTGATCAAAGATATAAAATAAATCACTAAAAGTAGTTTCTATACTAAACTAGTAGCTAGGGTTACAGAAAATAAGTAACTAAGTGCATATAGTACAGAAATCCACTTCCGGGGCCCACTTGGTGTGTGCTTGGGCTGAGCATTGAAGCTTTCACGTGTAGAGACTCTTCTTGGAGTTAAACGCCAGCTTTTGTGCTAGTTTGGGCATTTAACTCCAGCTTTTATGCCAGTTCTGGTGTTTAACGCCAGAATAGGGTAGAAAGTGGGCGTTAAAATGCCAGTTTGTGTTATCAAAACTCGGGCAAAGTATGGACTATTATATATTGCTGGAAATCCAAGGATGTCTACTTTCCAACATAATTGAGAGCGCGCTAATTGGGTTTTTGTAGCTCCAGAAAATCCATTTCGAGTGCAGGGAGGTCAGAATCCAACAGCATCTGCCGTCCTTTTTCAGCCTCTAAATCAAATTTTTGCTCAGGTCCCTCAATTTCAGCCAGAAAAGACCTGAAATCACAGAAAAATACACAAACTCATAATGAAGTCCAGAAATGTGAATTTTACATAAATACTAATAAAAACATAGTAAAAACTAACTAAAACATACTAAAAACTATGTAAAAACAGTGCCAAAAAGCGTATAAATTATCCGCTCATCACAACACCAAACTTAAATTGTTGCTTGTTGATGAAAGGAACTTTTGCGTGATCTAAAAATTTACGGATAAATCCTCGTTGCAAGTATAGTTTCTAAACCTTCAAAAGTCCTTTCATACAAACGTTTTGGTTGTCACAAGTAACAAACCCCTTTTAAAATTGATAACCGAGTATTTAAACCTCGGGTCGTCTTCTCAAGGAATTGCAGGGAGGTGTTCTTATTATTGGTTATGAGTCTTGTAAATTGGGGTTTTTGAAAGTAAAGGAGTAGCATGTTGAATGATAAGAAGAATAAAATAAATAAATAACTATAAAATAGACTCTTGGCAAGGTATTAGAAGTGGAAGTCCTATCCTGGTTATCCTTATCAATTGTAATGAGAATTGGATTCTTCTCCCACTTTGTTAACCTCTAACTATGAAGATAAGTTAAGTGGATGAATTAATTCTGATTCCTCAGGTCCTAGTCTTTCCTTGGAAAAGGCTAGAGTTATTGGAACTTGAATTAATTCTTGAAGAATTCTAATTTTCAATCAACAATGAGTTTGATAACTCAAGAGTCACCAATTATTTAACCAATGCCAAAAGGAAAAATATCTAAATTAAATTAAAAGCATTCATATAAATAAAGCAAAGCAAAATTAAATCTAAAAATACCTCGAATTGCATTAACAAAAGAAATCAAATCTAACATGGATATTCATAAATTAAATTGAGAAAGTAAATAAAAAGAACATTGAACCTGGGATTGAGAGGCACTCCTAAAACTAAGAGAAATCCTAAATCCTAATCCTAAGAGAGAGGAGAGAACCTCTCTCTCTAAAAACTGCATCTAAATCCTAAAATTGTGAATATGAAAGCTTCCTCATGAATGGATGCATTTCCCCACTTTATAGCCTCTAATCTGTGTGTTCTAGGCTGAAAAACTGGGTCAAAAGCAGCTCAGAAATTGCCTCCAACGATTTCTGTTACGCTCAGGTCGCGGGAAGGTGACGCGGAGGCGTCGTCCACGCGGTAGCGTGGATTGAAGTTCGCGGATGCGACGTAGACGCGTCATTCACGCGTTCGCGTCACCTAACGTTGAGGCAGCTATGGCAAATTATATATCAAATCGAAGCCCCAAACGTTAGCTTTCCAACGCAACTGAAACCGCATCATTTGGACTTCTGTAGCTAAAGTTATAGCTGTTTGAGTGCGAAGAGGTCAGGCTGAACAGCTTAGCAATTTCTCCAACTTCTTGTATTCCTTCCACTTTTGCATGCTTCCTTTCCATCCTCTGAGCCATTCCTGCCCTGTAATCTCTGAAATCACTTAACACACATATCAAGGCATCTAATGGTAATAAGAGAGGATTAAACATAGGGAACTTAAGGCCAAAGAAGCATGTTTTCAATCAAAGCACATAATTAGGAAGGCAAGTGTAAAACCATGCGAATAGTATGAATAAGTGGGTAAAGAGTTGATAAAAACCACTCAATTGAGCACAAGATAAACCATAAAATAGTGGTTTATCACTTGTCCCCAAGCAACTAAAAACAAAGTAGGATAAAAAGAAGAGAATATACAATGAATTCTGAAGACATCTATGAAGATCAGTCTTAATTAGATGAACGGGGCTCTGAGCTTTTTGCTTCTGAACAGTTTTGGCATCTCACTTTATCCTTTGAAGTTCAGAATGATTGGCATCTATAGGAACTCAGAATTCAGATAGTGTTATAGATTCTCCTAGTTCAGTATGTTGATTCTTGAACACAGCTACTTTATGAGTCTTGGCCGTGACCCTAAGCATTTTGTTTTCTAGTATTACCACCGGATACATAAATGCCACAGACACATAACTGGGTGAACTTTTTCAGATTGTGACTCAGCTTTGCTAGAGTCCCCAATTAGAGGTGTCCACGGTTCTTAAGCACACTCTTTTTGCTTTGGACCACGACTTTAACCGCTCAGTCTCAAGCTTTCACTTGACACCTTCACGCCACAAGCACATAGTTAGAGACAACTTGGTTTAGCCGCTTAGGCCAAGATTTTATTCCTTTAGGCCCTCCTATCCATTAATGCTCAAAGCCTTGGATCCTTTTTACCCTTGCCTTTTGGTTTAAAGGGCTATTGGCTTTTTCTGCTTGCTTTTTCTTTTTTTCTTTTATTTTTTTCACCATTTTTTTCGCAAGCTTTTGTTCTTCACTGCTCTTTCTTGCTTCAAGAATCAATTTTATGATTTTTCAGATTATCAAATAACATCTCTCCTTTTTCATCATTCTTTCAAGAGCCAACAATTTTAACATTCATAAATAACAAATTCAAAAATATGCACTGTTCAAGCATTCTTTCAGAAAAACAAAAAGTATTGCCACCACATCAAAATAATTAAACTATTTTAAAATTCAAAATTTATATACTTCTTTTTCTTTTGCAATTAAAAACATTTTTCATTTAAGAAAGGTGATGGATTCATAGGATATTCATAGCTTTAAGGCATAAACACTAGACACTAATGATCATGTAAATAAAGGCACAAACATAGATAAACATAAAGCATAGAGAACGAAAAACAGAAAAATAAAGAACAAGAAAATTAAAGAACGGGTCCACCTTAGTGATGGTGGCGTCTTCTTCCTCTTGAAGAACCAATGGTGCTCTTGAGCTCCTCTATATCTCTTCCTTGCCTTTGTTGTTCCTCCCTCATGGTTCTTTGGTCTTCTCTAATTTCATGGAGGAGGATGGAATGCTCTTGGTGCTCCACCCTTAGTTGTCCCATGTTGGAACTTAATTCTCCTAGAAAGGTGTTAACTTGCTTCCAATAATTTTGTGGAGGAAAGTGCATCCCTTGAGGCATCTCAGGGATTTCATGATGAGGAATTTCCTCATGCTCTTGTTGAGGTCCATGAGTGGGCTCTCTTGTTTGCTCCATCCTCTTTTTAGTGATGGGCTTGTCCTCTTCAATGAGGATGTCTCCCTGTATGACAATCCTAGCCGAATTGCAGAGGTGACAAATGAGGTGAGGAAAGGTTAACCTTGCCAAAGTGGAGGACTTGTCAGCCACCTTGTAGAGTTCTTGAGGTATAATCTCATGAACTTCCACTTCCTCCCCAATCATGATACTATGGATCATGATGGCCCGATCCACAGTTACTTCGGATCGGTTGCTACTAGGAATGATAGAGCGTTGGATGAACTCCAACCATCCTCTAGCCACAGGCTTAAGGTCCGGTCTTCTCAATTGAACTGGGTTGTCTCTTGAGTCTCTTTTCCATTGAGCTCCTTCTTCACATATGTCCATGAGGATTTGGTCCAACCTTTGATCAAAGTTGACCCTTCAAGTGTAGGGGCGTGCATTTTCTTACATCATTGGCAAGTTGAACGCCAACCTTACATTATCCAGACTGAAATCTAAGTATTTTCCCCGAACCATTATAAGCCAATTCTTTGGATTCGGGTTCATACTTTGATCATGGTTCCTAGTGATCCATGCGTTTGCATAGAACTCTTAAACCATTAAGATCCCGACTTGTTGAATGGGGTTGGAGAGAATTTCCCAACCTCTTCTTTGAATCTCATGTCGGATCTCCGGATATTCACTCTTTATGAGCTTAAAGGGGACTTCGGAGATCACATTCTTCTTGGCCACAACTTCATAGAAGTGGTCTTGATGGATCTTTGAGATGAATCTTTCCATCTTCCATGACTCATAGGTGAAAGCTTTTGCCTTCCCTTTCCTCTTTCTAGAGGTTTCTCTGGCCTTAGGTGCCATAAATGGTTATGAAAAAACAAAAAGCAATACTTTTACCACACCAAACTTAAAAAGTTTGCTCGTCCTCGAGCAAAGAAGAAAGAATAAATAATAAGAAGAAGAAAATGGAAGAGATGGAGGGAGAGGGTGAATTCGGCCAAGGGGGTATAAGGTGTTTGTGATGTGTGAAATTGAAGGAGTGATGAGGGGTATATATAGGAGTGGGGGGGGGGGGGGGTTAGGTTCGTGTATTTGAGGTTGGGTTTGAGAGGGAAAAAGAGTTTTGAATTTGAAGGTAGGTGGTGTTTTGGGGAAAAGTGAATGAGGTGATTGGTGAAGGGTATTTGGGGAAGAGTGTTATGAAAAGGTGTGAAGAGGAGAGAGTGAGTTGAGGTTGGTGGGGATCCTGTGGGGTCCACAGATCCTGATGGGTCAAGGACTTGGCATCCTTGCTCCATTTAGGCGTGCAAAACACCCTTAGAGTGTAATTCTGGCGTTAAACGCCAGGTTGCTGCTTGTTTCTGGCGTTTAACGCCAGCTTTTCTCCCTTTCTTGGCGTTTAACGCCAACTTGGTGCCCTGTTCTAGCGTTAAACGCCAGTCTGGTGCCTATTTCTGGTGTTAAATGCCCAGAATGGTGCCAGACTGGGCGTTTAACGCCCATTCTGCTACTCTTACTGGCGTTTAAATGCCAGTAAGCTTTTCCTCCAGGGTGAGCTATTTTTAATGCTGTTTTTCATTCTGTTTTTGATTTTTCAGTTATTTTTGTGACTTCACATGATCATCAACCTAAAGAAAACATCAAATGACAATGGAAAATAAATAGATATAATTAATTAACATTGGGTTACCTTCCAATAAGCGCTTCTTTAATGTCAATAGCTTGACAGTGAGCTCTCATGGAGCCTCACAGATAATCAGAGCAGGGTTGGGGCCTCTCAACACCAAACTTAGAGTTTGGTTGTGGCCTCTCAACACCAAACTTAGAGTTTGGTTGTGGCCTCCCAACACCAAACTTAGAGTTTGAATGTGGGGGTTTTGTTTGACTCTGTATTGAGAGAAGCTTTTCATGCTTCCTTTCCATGGTTACGGAAGGAAAACCTTGAGTCTTGAATACAAGGTAGTCCTCATTCAACTGAAGAACCAAATCTCCTCTGTCAACATCAATCACAGCTTTTGCTGTGGCTAGGAAGGGTCTGCCAAGGATGATGGATTCATCCTCATCCTTCCCAGTGTCTAGGATTATGAAATCAGCAGGGATGTAAAGGCCTTCAACCTTCACTAGCACGTCCTCTACTAGTCTATAAGCCTGTTTCATTGATTTGTCTGCCATCTCTAGTGAGATTCTTGCAGCTTATACTTGAAAGATTCTCAGTTAGGTTTATCCCTGACCCCAGGTCACACAGAGCCTTCTCAAAGGTCATGGTGCCTATGGTACAAGGTATGAAGAATTTTCCAGGATCCGATTTTTTCTGAGGTAATGTCTGCCTCATTGATGCATTCAGTTCATTGGTGAACAAGGGGGGTTCATCCTCCCAAGTCTCATTACCAAATAACTTGGCATTCAGCTTCATGATTGCTCCTAGATACTTAACAACTTGCTCTTCAGTGATGTCTTCATCCTCTTCAGAGGAAGAATATTCATCAGAGCTTATGAATGGCAGAAGGAAGTTCAATAGAATCTCTATGGTCTCTGTATGAGCCTCAGATTCCTTTGGTTCCTCAAAGAGAAACTCCTTTCTGTCCAGAGGACGTCCCGTGAGGCTTTTTTCACTGGGACTCACGTCCTTCTCACTCTCTCTAGGTTCGGTCATGTTGGTCATAGTTATGGCCTTGCACTCTCGCTTGGGATTTTCTTCTGTATTGCTTGGGAGAGTACTGGAAGGAGTTTCAGTAATCTTCTTACTCAGCTGACCCACCTGTGCCTCCAAATTTCTAATGAAGGACCTTGTTTTATTCATGAAACTTAGTGTGGTCTTGGATAGATCAGAGACTATGGTTGCCAGGCCAGAATGGCTCTGTTCAGAATTCTCTATCTGTTGCTGAGAAGATAATAGAAAAGGCTTGCTATTGCTAAACCTATTTCTTCTACCATTATTGTTGAGGCCTTGTTGAAGCTTCTGTTGGTCCTTCCATGAGAAATTTAGATGATTTCTCCATGAAGAATTATAGGTGTTTCCATAGGGTTCTCCCATGTAATTCACCTCTGCCATTGCAGGGTTCTCAGGATCATAAGCTTCTTCTTCAGAAGATGCTTCTTTAGTACTGTTGGATGCAGCTTGCAATCCATTCAGACTCTGAAAAATCATATTGACTTGCTGAGTCAATATTTTGTTCTGAGCCAATATGGCATTCAGAGTATCAATTTCAAGAACTTCCTTCTTCTGAGGTGTCCCATTGTTCACAGGACTCCTCTCAGAGGTGTATATGAACTGGTTATTTGCAACCATTTCAATGAGTTCCTGAGCTTCTGCAGGGGTTTTCAGATGAAGAGATCCTCCTGCAGAATGGTCCAATGACATTTTTGACAACTCAGATAGACCATCATAGAATATACATATGATGCTCCATTTTGGAAGCATGTCAGAAGGACACCTTTTGATCAATTACTTATATCTTTCCCAAGCTTCATAGAAAGACTCACCTTCCTTCTGTCTGAAGGTTTGAATTTCCACTCTAAGTGATGAGCGGATAATTTATACGCTTTTTGGTATTGTTTTTAGTATGTTTTTAGTATATTTTAGTTAGTTTTTATTATGCTTTTATTAGTTTTTATTTAAAAATCACATTTCTAGACTTTACTATGAGTTTGTGTGTTTTTCTGTGATTTCAGGTATTTTCTGGCTAAAATTGAGGGACCTGAGCAAAAATCTGATTCAGAGGTTGAAAAAGGACTGCAGATGCTGTTGGATTCTGACCTCCCTGCACTCAAAGTGGATTTTCTGGAGCGACAAAAGCCCAATTGGCGCACTCTCAATTGCGTTGGAAAGTAGACATCCTGGGCTTTTCAGCGATATATAATAGTCCATACTTTGCCCGAGATTTGATGGCCCAAACAGGCGTTCCAAGTCAGCTCAAGGATTCTGGCGTTTAACTCCAAAACTGGCACAAAAGCTGGTGTTTAACTCCAAGAAAAGTCTCTACACATGGAAGCTTCAATTCTCATCCCAAGCACACACCAAGTGGGCCCGGAAGAAGATTTTTGCATTAATTACTGATTTCTGTAACCCTAGGCTACTAGTTTTTTTATAAATAGGACCTTTTGCTATTGTATTTTTCATCTTGGGATGTTTAGTCCTTAGACCTTTGAGGCTGGCCATTCGGCCATGCTTACACTATTTGTTCTTATGTATTCTCAACGGTGGAGTTTCTACACACCATAGATTAAGGTGTGGAGCTCTGCTGTTCTTCATGAATTAATGGGAACAAAGCATCTTCATACGCTTATCTGAAATCCACCAATGAATTACATAAGTATCTCTATCTTTATTTTATATTTATTTTCATCTTTTAATTATCAACTCTCCATCACCATTTGAATCTGCCTGACTGAGACTTACAAGATGACCATAGCTTGCTTCAAGCCGACAATCTCCGTGGGATCGACCCTTACTCACGTAAGGTTTATTACTTGGACGACCCAGTGCACTTGCTGGTTAGTTGTGCGGAATTGTGACAAAGTGTGATTCACGTTTGAGAGCTCCAAGTCTTTGGCGCCATTGTTGATGATCACAATTTTGTGCACCACTAAGCTTACTCATCTTTTGAGGTGGAAAGAATTTGGCCAGGAAAGCACTGACCAACTTTTCCCAAGAGTTCAGGCTTTCCTTAGGTTGTGAATCCAACCATGTTCTAGCTCTGTCTCTTACAGCAAAAGGGAAAAGCATAAGCCTGTAGACCTCGGAATCAACTCCATTGGTCTTGACAGTGTCACAGATTTGCAAGAATTCAGCTAAGAACTGATGAGGATCTTCCAATGGAAGTCCATGAAACTTGCAATTCTGTTGCATTAGAGAAACTAATTGAGGCTTAAACTCAAAGTTGTTTGCTCCAATGGCAGAAATTGAGATGCTTCTTCCATAAAAATTGGAAGTTGGTGTAGTGAAATCACCAAGCACCTTCCTTGCATTGTTGTTGTTTGGTTTGGCCATAGCTGTTTTCTCTGTTTCGAAAATTTCAATTAGGTCCTCTTCAGAGTATTGTGCTTTAGCTGCTCTTAGCTTTCTCTTCAGAGCCCTTTCAGGTTCAGGATCAGCTTCAACAAGAATGCCTTTATCCTTGTTCCTATTCATATGAAAGAGAAGAGAACAAAGAAAATATGGAATCCTCTATGTCACAGTATAGAGATTCCCTTATGTGAGTAGAAGAAAAGAAGAATAGAAGAAGGAGAAGAGAAGAACTCGAACACAGAGAAGAAGAGGGGGTTCGAATTATGAGTAGAAGAGGAATGTTAGTAGATAAAAAAATAAATAGAAGGAGATGAGAGAGAGGGAGAGAATTCGAATTTAATTTAAAATAAAAGAAAAATATTTTTGTTTTTATTTTAAAATGTAGTTTAGAATTCAAAAATTAAAAAGAAAAATAAAATAAAATTGAAAAACTAAATAGATTACTTAATTAGAAAGATTTTTGAAAAAGTGGTTAGTGATTTTCGAAAATGAGAAAGAGAAAAACAGTTAGGTGGTTTTGAAAAAGATATGATTGAAATAGAAAAATTTTAAAATCAAACCAAAAAGTCAAGTAGTTAATTGAAAAAGATTTGAAAATCAAATTTGAAAAGATAGGAAGTTAGAAAAGATTTTGAAAATTGATTTTTAAAGGAAAAAAAAAGATATGATTGAAATTTAATTTGAAAAAGATTTGAAAAGTGTTCATACCCTGGGTCGAGCTACCCGACTTGGGATGATTGGCGACAAAGCGACCGACCTCTTCAGGTCAGGCTACCCGACCTCTTCTCAAAGAGGTCAGCCAAATCAACAGGAGAGCCCAATAAAGGGCCCAAATAGAGGAACACGATCTAAATCCAAAGGCAATCCAAGCCTATAAAGATAAAGGTGGTTCCATTGAAGATAAGCTGACCTCACCAGAAGATAAGATAAGATAAGATAACCAACTTATCTTATCTAGAAAGGTCACTCTACAACCACTATAAATACACTGGAGCACCCAGGTATAACTCATACTCTGATTCTACATAAAACCTGTTTAATACCCATGCTAACTTAAGCATCGGAGTCTCTTGCAGGTACCCCCCACCCTCCGGTGACCAAGGATCAGCAGTGCAGCAAGTCCAACAAGTCGGACACAACAGCTCCGGCCGCCACCAGCCAGCCGGACACGCCATCTCCGACCAGTATAGAAGATCTCATCCGAGATCGACCTCCAGTTTCAGGTAACCCTCGGAACATTGGCACCGTTGCCGGGGAACCTGGAAGTCATCCCATCACCATGGCGGACGACCATTACAACGACCATGATTCAGATCTAGAAGATAGAACGCCGCACAAAAACGCGGACACTACACTGAAAGATACCCCAGAATCCAACGGGGACAAAAACTCACCAAATCCGGGAGCAATAGAAGCGCTTCAAGATCGCTTAAAGTAACTTGAAAAAGAAACCCAACAACAACGAGAGATCGGAAAGGATCTACAAAGAGAGGTACGACGACGCCGAGAATTGGAAGAAAAACTACAGCAATTAGAAGCCGATATCAAATCAAAAGCTCCTCGGACCACCCCAGATGAAAATTCACGCAAAGAGCAAGACCCATTCACCAGGGAAATTATGAAAACCAAAATTCCAAAAGACTTCAAACTCCCGGATATGACTCTGTATGATGGCACCACAGATCCCAACCACCATCTCAGTAATTTCAAAAACAGAATGTACCTCACCGACGTCTCAGATGCCGTTCGCTGTAAAGCCTTTCCAACAACTCTCACAAAGACAGCGATCAGATGGTTCGACAACCTACCTCCAAAGTCCATCTCAAACTTTGATGACCTGGCCAAAAAATTCCTAGCCAGATTCTCCATCCAGAAAGATAAGACCAAGCACGCCCCCAGTTTACTAGGGATCAAGCAAGGAGATCGGGAGAGCCTCCGCAACTACATGGAATGATTCAACAAAACATGCATGGACATACAAAGCTTACCAACAGAGGCTGCCATCATGGGACTCATCAATGGCCTACGAGAGGGACCTTTTAGCCAATCTATATCAAAGAAGTACCCTACCTCCCTAGACAAAGTACAGGAGCGAGCAAAAAAATACATCAACATGGAAGAAAACGCTCGGTTGGGAGAAACCTCAAAATCTGGGGCCCCCTACCGAGATAAAGACAAGGAATCCAAAAGGAAAGAAGATCGACAAGGGGAGAAAAATAAAAAAATACCATAATTACACTCCTCTCAGGGCATCCCTGGTCGACGTATACAAAGAAGTCTGTCATACAAAGAAAATCCCCCCAGCACGGCCACTCAAAGGCAAAAGACGAGGAGGAAACCGGAATGAATACTGTGAATACCATCGAGTCCAAGGGCACTCCATCAACGAGTGCTTTGACTTAAAAAACATCATAGAAAAATTGGTGAGAGAAGGAAAATTAGATCGATTTCTGGCCACCCGAGATGAGGACCAAAGAAAGAGACGAAGGGACGAAGATGCCGGACGAACTGAACGATCACCTCAGACACCAGAAAGACACGTCCACATGATACACGACGGATTCGCAGGAAGTGGGATCTCCAAATCATCTCACAAAAGACATCTCAAAGAAGTATATCATGTCAAGGGAAAGGAGGAAGCACCCGACATTCCTGCAATAACATTCACTAAAGAGGACGCATCCGGCATCATCTCGGGACACGACGATCCCATGGTCATCACAATCATACTGGGAAACGCCAATCTACACCGCACATTAATAGACCAAGGGAGTTCTGCCGACATCTTATTCAAAACAGCCTTCGACAAACTTGGCTTAGAAGAAAAGGAACTTAGAGCATACCCGAACAGTCTGTTCGGACTAGGAGATACCCCGGTACAACCACTGGGATACGTATCGCTACACACAACCTTCGGAAAAGGGAATCAATCCAGGACCCTCAAAATAGATTACATTGTGGTCGACGTAAGTTCAGCCTACAATGCTCTAATAGGTCGGACAACTCTCAATCAACTCGGCGCAATAGTCTCGACTCCACATCTATGCATGAAATTTCCAACTACAGAGGGGATAGCCACGATAAAAGCAGATCAAAAGATGGCACGCCGCTGTTATAACGAAAGTCTAAACCTCAGAGGCAGAGGAGAAGAGTTTCATATAATTGAGCTTGGCGGAGTTCAGCGATGAGAAGAACTCCCTCCACAGCCAGAAGGCGAGATAGAGAAGGTTCAGATCGGAGACGCCCCAGACAAAACAACTAACATCGGAACGATCCTAAGAGGAGACTCAAAAGAATTACTGATACAATTATTACGAGATAATGTCGATCTCTTCGCATGGAAAGCCGCAGACATGCCAGGCATAGACCCCAAGCTAATGTGCCACAAGTTGGCGGTCTATCCAGGATCTCGGCTTGTGCAGCAGAGTAGAAGAAAACTTGGGCCAGAGCGATCCCAAGTTGTGGAAGAACAGGTGCAAGCACTACTGGAGGCAGGATTCATAAGAGAAGTCAAGTACCCACTATGGCTAGCCAACGTCGTCTTGGTGAGAAAATCAAATGGGAAGTGGCGAATGTGCACCGATTACACTGATCTCAACAAAGCCTGCCCAAAAGATCCTTACCCACTCCCAAGTATCGACGCTCTAGTAGATGCTTCCTCCGGATATAGATACCTCTCGTTTATGGACGCATACTCGGGATACAACCAAATTTTCATGTATCCACCAGATCAAGAAAAGACCTCGTTTTTAACGTCGAAAGTAAATTACTGCTACATCGTGATGCCTTTCGGTCTCAAGAACGCAGGAGCTACTTATCAAAGGCTAATGAATAAAGTCTTCTCAGATCACATCGGAAAAATCATGGAAGTCTATGTGGACGACATGTTGATAAAGACACAAAGCGAAGATACATTATTGTCCGACTTGGCTCAAGTGTTCGACACTATAAGGAAGCATGACATGCGACTAAATCCCGCAAAATGCACCTTTGCAGTAGAAGCAGGCAAATTCTTAGGTTTCATGCTCACACAAAGAGGAATTGAAGCAAACCCGGATAAATGTCAAGCCATACTCAACATGAAGAGCCCCACCTGTGTCAAAGAAGTACAACAACTCAACGGGAGATTGGCCGCCCTATCCAGATTCTTAGCAGGGGCAGCGATAAGATCTCTCCCCTTCTATGCTACTTTAAGGAAGGGAAAGCAGTTCGAATGGACGACAGAATGTGAACAAGCATTCCAAGACTTCAAGGAATTCTTAGGACGGCTGCCTATCTTATCTCGACCACGAGAAGGAGAACCGCTCATATTATATCTCGCAGTAGGAAGCCGGGCAATAGCTTCAGCACTAGTCAGAGAAGACGAAAATGGGTAACAACCCGTCTACTTCATTAGCAAAGCGCTACAGGGATCCGAGCTGAACTACCAGAAAATAGAAAATTTTGCCTATACTCTCATCCTAACATCTCGACGACTTCGCTCATACTTCCAGGCTCACACCATTAAGGTTTGAGCTAACCAGCCCATAAAAGGAATACTGCAGAAAACAGATTTAGCAGGCAAAATTTTACAATGGGCAGTTGAGTTATCAGAGTTTGACCTCCAATATGAAGCTCGGACGGCCATCAAATCACAGTAACTAGCCGACTTTATCGTAGAATTCACAAATGCCCTGGAAACCCCACAGAATGGAATCTCTATGTGGACGGTTCTTCAAATAAAACTGGAAGCGGTGCAGGTGTGATAATAGAAAGCAACCAAGGAACCCAGGTTGAGCTCTCCCTCAAGTTCGGGTTCCCGGCCTCAAACAACCAGGCGGAATATGAAGCGTTATTAGCTGGTTTGAAGCTGGCTAAAGAGGTTGGAGCTCAAAAACTCAACATTTACAGCGACTCACAAGTAGTCACCTTACAGATAACAGGGAGCTATCAAGCCAAAGATCCCACCATGAAAAAGTATTTGGATAAAACCAAGGGACAGCTCGGACAACTCGGGGAATATAAGATCTGCCACATACCCCGCGAACAAAATGCCCGAGCTGACGTACTATCGAAACTAGCCAGCACCAAACCAGGGGGCAACAATAGAAGCCTCATCCAGGAAATGCTACAGAACCCATCAATCTCGGAAGAGGAAAAAGTCCTAGCCATAACAAGTCAGGGCCAAGGATGGATGACCCCCATAATCAACTACCTCAAAGCAGGAACACTCCCCACAGAAGAAAAGGAGGCAAAGAGGTTAAAAAGGGAGGCACAGTACTACACCATCATAAACAACATCCTGTACAAAAGAGGGATATCAATACCATTACTAAAATGTGTGCCGACCTCCAACACAAGGAAAGTGCTAGAAGAAGTACACGGCGGCATTTGTGGTAATCATCTCGGAGCACGAACTCTTGCCAAAAAAGTACTCCAGGCGGGATTTTATTGGCCAACTCTACAGAAAGAAGCTACAGAATTTGTAAAGACATGTCCACCATGTCAGAAACATGCCAACTTTCACATCGCCCCGCCAGAATAGCTCATCAGCGTGATTTCGCCTTGGCCGTTTACAAAATGGGGACTCGATCTTCTCGGCCCCTTCCCCCAGGGGTCAGGGCAAGTTAAATTTCTCATAGTAGGGGTAGACTATTTCACAAAGTGGATCGAGGCAGAGCCCCTAGCCAACGCCACCGCCCAAAGAAGCCAGAAATTCTTATATAGAAATATTGTCACAAGGTTTGGGATTCCATATTCAATAACCACAGACAATGACACTCAATTCACAGATACATGCTTCAGAAAACTAGTAGTCGACTTAAATATAAAGCACCAGTACACCTCCGTTGAACACCCACAAGCCAATGGACAAGCCGAAGCCGCCAACAAAGTTATATTGGCTGGGTTAAAATGGAGATTACAAGATGCAAAAGGAGCTTGGGCAGAAGAGCTCCCACAAGTCCTATGGGCGTATCGAACGACGCCACATTCCACCACGAAGGAATCCCCCTTCCGGCTAGCATATGGAATAGAAGCAATGATCCCAGTGGAGATCAAGGAAGGATCGCCTAGAGTGGTTCATTACAATGAGGGAGCAAACTCCCAACTTCAGAGGGAAGAGCTCGACCTACTACCTGAAATCCAAGAAAGAGCTCGGATCAGGGAAGAAGCACTAAAGCGTCGAATGGCTTCCAGATATAATCAAAGGGTAGTGCCGAGAAGTTTCGCAGAGAATGATCTCATCCTAATCCGAAATGATATTGGAACAACTCGACCAGGAGAAGGAAAGCTGGCAGCTAACTGGAAAGGACCCTACCGAGTGGTAGAAGTACTTGGGAAGGGCTACTACAGACTGTCCGAACTCGATGGACGAGAGCTTCCCAGATCATGGCACGCCTGCAACCTAAGAAGGTACTACAGTTAGAAAAAGTAAAAGATCTCATTATTGGATGCACTCTTTTTCCTGAAAGGGTTTTTTAACGAGGCACCAAGTTGAGACTCAGACACTATCCGACTTAAAGGGATGAAAAATTCCCACATGTATATATTTGCACTTTCCTTTGAATAAAATATATTTTATATATTCTACAAGATTTCAAGACGCATTAATCTAAAGCATTCATCATCCGATTATAAAGCAACAGATCAGCAGAAAGTGAAAAACAATTTCACTGCACGATCATGATAAAGATAACCGTCCGATAAAGGTGAAAACACGATTCACCCAAAAGACGATCTAAAGATAACAACCACTTCCTACAAATCGGCAAAGATGAACACAGAATAATGTAAGAAGTTATCGAAAGCAATCCAAAAAAGAACCTGACGAGGTCTTATGGATTTCTAAATAATAACTTAAAGACTGGCCGACATTAAGAAGTCGGACCAAGTCAACCCAAGTTATAAGTAAACCCTGGAAAGAGGTCTAGCCAACCCTATTAAAGAGGATTACTTTAACTTAGAAGGGCCCGACATGACAAAGTCAGCCCAAAATGAAAAAGTTATAAAAGTAATCCCTGAAAGAGACCTGACAAAGGTCCAAGAAAGAGGATTACAAAAATAACTTAGAAGAGATCAACCTAACGAAGTCGGTCTCCTACAACAAAAAGTTATAGAAGTAATCCCTGAAAGAGACCTGACAAAGGTCCAAGAAAGAGGATTACAAAAAATAACTTAGAAGAGATCGACCTAACGAAGTCGGTCTCCTACAAAAACCAAGTTATAAAAGTAATCCCTGAAAGAGACCTGACAAAGGACCAAGAAAGAGGATTACATAAATAACTGGAAAGAGGACCAACGTAAAGAAATCGGTTATGAAGTGCTAAAAATACAAGCAAGAGCGAGAAAACTGAAAAAGCAAGTTGGACCCACAACCTCAAAGGATCCAAGCTACAAACAATAAAGTACAAAGCAATCCAAAGAGGTCGAGCCGCAAGGTTCCAACACTCTCAGAGAACAGAAGAGATACCAAGTCAAGCGCAAAAAGCATGATATAATCTACGAAGTTATAAAGCTTCAGAGGCCACCAAAATTTACCTCAAAAGGCTAGCAAGCTACTTTTGTTTTTCAAAGAAAAAGTTGCTAGGCAAGAAACTAGAAAATGTCAGCAATTAACAAAACAAAGTTTAAAAGCCCACAAGACGGGCCAGCTGCATAAATATCCAGAGAGAGATCAGCAAACATCAGGAGCCTTCTTGGCAGCATCAGGACAAAGAGAAGGAGGGCGAGTCTGAATAGGCACAGCATCCACAGTTCCATCCTCCCGGTTCAGAATCTGGCAATCCGGATCGGCTACAATTGGAGGAGCTGAAGAAGTCGACAATTTGACAGAGGACACAGGAGGAGGTTCAACATCATCATCCTCGTCATCAGGGACAATCTTTCCATCCCTGACAACGTTATCCAGGCTGAAGAGGGTAAGGTCGGCCTCGGGAGCAATAACCCGAACTTGTTCCTTCAGGTTCTTGTAAGCACCAGTTACGCTGCCAACAAGATGACCTTGAAGCTCGGAGTAATCAGCTCGGGCATTCTCCAACTCCTCCCTCAGGCGCACAACCTCCCGATAAGATGTCACATAACTGTCCTTATGTCTCATAGCCATATCCTCGGCCAGCCTCACCGAAGCCATCAGAGAGAGGGAACTCGCCTTCTCATTCTCCAGATCCTTCTCCAACTTGGCTACCTTTACCTCAAGCTTTTCTTTCAGGCCCTTCATCCGGTCGAACTCCTATTTAGCCTCTTCCATAAATTCCTTAGTGGCATGGAAAGGAAGATTCTGAGCAGTTCGGTACAGAGCAGCCCCCATATATGCCATCTTAACGCTGTTTCGGGTCATAAATTCCAAATGATGAAGGATGGACACATCGTCCGTGGAAAGGGCACCATAGGGACCGATTTGCTGATCCACAAATTCAATTGCATTAAAGTCGGGAGCATCAAGGTTGAAAGGCTCAGCTATTTTTTGTTTCTTATTGGAAGGAGCGCCAGAAGGAGCGGTAGAAGTTGGGTGAGGGTCAGCCCAGATGAACTCGGGGAGTGGGGATCACCTTTCTTTCCCCAGGAGAACTCGGCATGGACGGCTTCACACGCACTTGGGAAGATCCCTCCCCGGCCGCCTTGGCCGAGATGTTTTTAGCAGCAGTCGCCTTCTGTGCTCTTTTAAAAGCCTTCATGGATTCATTATTCTTCATTGCCTCTGCAAATAAAACACAGCAGTAAGAAATTAAGCTACAAGTCGGAAAGGCATTTACGAGCAATATAAACAGATAATAAAGGGAAAATCAGGAATGCAAAATACCCAGCTCAGTTTGAAGAAGAGAGGGATTGGTTAAAAATTTCTTTGTATCAAGATAGGAAGGTTGACCCCAGTGTTCTTCCAAGACAGTCACGAAAGCCCGCTCAGCTTCATCCAACATTTCCCATGTGTATCTGGACACTCTCACATCTTTTTGAGGTTCCAAGGGAAAGGCGGGCTTATCATTTTCATCCAGAAAAAAGGGCCGAGCTCCTTCAACAGCTCGGACCTTGAAAAAGTAGTTTTTAAAATCACGAAACGATTCGTCAAACATGGAAAAGACCTTCTTTCCCTGGGAAGATCGAAAGGAGACCCAAGCCGCCTTCTTTTTTACTACTCCAGGCTTCGTCAAGACAAATAGATAGAAAAAGAAAGATTGTGAGGCAGGAATACCAAAACCATGACACAACAATTGAAAAATTTTTATGAAACCCCAGGAATTAGGGTGAAGTTGAGAGGGAGCAACATTACAGGACCATAACAGGTTGGTCTCAAATTCAATGAAAGGAAGGGTGATACCCAGCTGACCAAAGAAGAAGTCATAAGCATAGAAAAAAGGGCGATCTCTAACAACCCGAGTAGAGAAACAAACTCTCTCTTCAGAAGAGGGAGGGACAAGTTCATAGTTCTTCTCATCACCAGCATTACTATAGACCCTATGAAACTGCCTAAGCTGCGAACAAAACTCGGAATCAACCAAAGAGACACACATAAGAACCATTGAGTCCACCCAATCGGCCATGCCCTCGGGAACCTGGGAAGACATCTCTACAACGATATTGTGAGAAGACACGAAACCAACTAATCCTACAATAAGAAAAGAAGACAGGATTACTAAAAATATCTCGAACGAGGGGAAAAACAACTCGACCAATATGATACAGGCGAACAAACAGAAAAGGAAAACCCCAAGACTCAAACCAAAGTCCTGGGGCATCCTTTGGAGGCAGTAACAAAGCAAGGTTTCAGGAAATTTCTACAGCTTACGTCCCGGCACTCATCAAACAAGAAAATAAGGTTTCAAATGAAACAAAGGAAGTAAAAACATAAAGTCATCTAAGTCACTACCTTTCTACAGTCTATCAGCAAAAAGCATTGTCAAACATCAAAAATGCCAAGCAGAAAATCATCAAAGACGCAACCTTTTTTAGAATCAAGCAAAAACCATCATCAAAGGCGCAAGCAGAAATGGCGACAACATGCAAAAGCCCTAAAAAAGATTCAAGCAACAAGAAAAGCAAAAAGATTCGCACCAAAAACAAAGAAATTCCAGAACACGCAACAATCAGGCACAGTGAAAGCAGAAAGATCCAAACTTTCTCTGAGCAAAAATCAAACTTTCTAAAAACAGACATATAAAGAAACAGAGGAAGAAAAATCGAACCTGGAGAATAGAAGAAAACCTCGAAAGAAAGCTGAAGAGCAGAAGCAACAAAGCCACCCCTCGAAGCGGAAAACTGTGAAGATGGAAGGAGAAATCTGGAAATCACCCCTCTTCCACAGAAAGCAGTAGCAGAACAGACGTTGCGGGAAGGAACTACGAACTTCAGGCAAGAAACAGAAAATGAGAGAGTAAAGGGAGAAGTTACGAAGAAGAGCGAAGAAGAGAAACCGTTTTTGATTGAGAAATTCAAAATAAAAAGCCAAAAGAAAACGGGGCAATTAATACTAATTAATGAAGGTATTAAACCCTCTCACGTTCCCAAGAACAAAGCGCTGATATAAAAGAGCATGCTTTTAGAGGAAAACGTTCTACATTCAAAAGATTCTACAAAAGGAAGAAATCGACAAAATGCTTGAGTTCGGCTTCGTCAGAGAAAGACCGAAGTCAACGACTCGACCTCAACAAAAAGACCGAGCTCAAGCAGGGGCACTGTTCATACCCTGGGTCGAGCTACCCGACCTGGGATGATTGGTGATGAGCAGATAATTTATACGCTTTTTGACATTATTTTTATTATGTTTTTAGTAGGATCTAGTTACTTTTAGGGATGTTTTCATTAGTTTTTATGTTAAATTCACATTTCTGGACTTTACTATGAGTTTGTGTGTTTTTTTGTGATTTCAGGTATTTTCTAACTAAAATTGAGGGACTTGAGCAGAAATCAGATTCAGAGGTTGAAGAAGGACTGCTGATGCTGTTGGATTCTGACCTCCCTGCACTCAAAGTGGATTTTCTGGAGCTACAGAACTCAAAATGGCACGCTTCCAATTGCGTTGGAAAGTAGACATCCAGGGATTTCCAGCAATATATAATAGTCCATACTTTGGCCAAGAATAGACGATGTAAACTGGCGTTCAACGCCAGCTTTCTGCCCAAATCTGGCGTCTAGCGCCAGAAAAGGAGCCAAAACCAGAGTTGAACGCCCAAACTGGCAAAAAAGCTGGCGTTCAACTCCAAGAAGGACCTCTACACGTGCAACACTCAAGCTCAGCCCAAGCACACACCAAGTGGGCCCCGGAAGTGGATTTATGCATCAATTACTTACTTCTGTAAACCCTAGTAGCTAGTTTATTATAAATAGGACCTTTCACTATTGTATTAGACGTCTTTTTGACCATCTTTGATCTTTGGATTATCTTTTGATCAGTTGTATGTTATCTTAGATCACGTTTGAGGGCTGGCCTCTCGGCCATGCCTGGACTTTCACTTATGTACTTTTAATGGTAGAGTTTCTACACTCCATAGATTAAGGTGTGGAGCTCTGCTGTTCCTCAAAGATTAATGCAAAGTACTACTGTTTTCTATTC
>NC_029788.2:36883172-36883451 GCF_000816755.2 Arachis ipaensis
GTATCACATAAAGCCAGCCATGGAAAGGAGTAAGACTGATTGGATGAAGATAGCAGGAAAGCAGAGGTTCAGAGGAACGGATGCATCTCCATGCGCTTATCTGAAATTCTCACCAATGATTTACATAAGTATTTCTATCCCTATTTTATTATAAATTTCAAAAACTCCATTATCACTTTATATCTGCGTGACTGAGATTTACAAGGTGACCATAGCTTGCTTCATACCAACAATCTCCGTGGGATTCGACCCTTACTCACGTAAGGTATTACTTGGACG
>NC_029788.2:36904705-36936784 GCF_000816755.2 Arachis ipaensis
ATTCAACTGATAAACATAATTGACTTCCTGACTAAGATTTACAAGATAACCATAGATTGCTTCAAACCAACAATCTCTGTGGGATTCGACCCTTACGCACGTAAGGGATTACTTGGATGACCCAGTGCACTTGCTGGTTAGTTACACGGAGTTGTGAACCATGGGCTTGGCATCATGTTTTTGGCGCCATTTCCAGGGAAAGAAAGAGCAATGAATTTTACATAATTAAAGTGTAATCACGATTCCGCATACCAATTGGCGACAAAGTGACCGACCTCTTCAGGTCAGGCTACCCGACCTCTTCTCAAAGAGGTCGGCCAAATCAACAGGAGAGCCCAATAAAGGGCCCAAATAGAGGAACACGACCCAAATCCAAAGGCAATCCAAACCTATAAAGATAAAGGTGGTTCCATTGAAGATAAGCTGACCTCACCAGAAGATAAGATAAGATAAGATAACCAACTTATCTTATCTAGAAAGGTCACTCTACAACCACTATAAATACACTGGAGCACCCAGGTATAACTCATACTCTGATTCTACATAAAACATGTTTAATACCCATGCTAACTTAAGCATCGGAGTCTCTTGCAGGTACCCCCCACCCTCCGGTGACCCAGGATCAGCAGTGCAGTAAGTCCAACAAGTCGGACACAACAGCTCCGGCCGCCAGCCAGCCGGACACGCCATCTTCGACCAGTATAGAAGATCTCATCCGAGATCGACCTCCAGTTTCAGGTAACCCTCGGAACAAAAAGGAAGTTTAAAAATATTTGATTTTGAAAATTAAAGTTGATTACTTGACTAACAAGAAACTAAAAGATATGATTTTAAAATTTAAAGATTGAACCTTTCTTACTAGGCAAGTAACAACTTAAAATTTTGAATCAATCACATTAATTGTTAGTAAAGATTTTGGAAAATATGAAATAAAAATAAGAAAAAGATTTTGAAATCAATTTCTAAATTTTTTGAAAAAAATGAAAGAAAAATGAAAAAGATTTGATTTTTGAAAAGGTTTTGAAAAGATAGGATTTTTAAATTGAAAATTTGACTTGACTCATAAGAAACAACTAGTTTTTTAAAACTTTTGACTAAATCAATCCAAATTTTCGAAATTTATGAGAAGAATAAGGGAAAGATATTTTTTTTATTTTGAATTTTTAATGAAGAAAGAGAAAAACATAAATATGACACAAAACATGAAGATTTAAGATCAAAATAAAAAAATGCATGCAAGAACACTTTGAATGTCAAGATGAACACCAAGAACACTTTGAAGATCAAGATGAACATCAAGAACTTATTTTTGAAATTTTTTAAGAAAAGAAAAACATGCAAGACACTAAACTTAGAAATTTTCAAACTTTAGACACTAACAAATTGAAAATGCATATGAAAAATAAGAAAAGACACAAAATATGAAAATGCAAAGATCAAACAAAGAAGATCATCAAGAACAACTTGAAGATCATGAAGAACACCATGCATGAGTTTTCAAAAATTTTAAAAAAAAGTTAAAAAGATGCAATTGACACCAAACTTACAATTTGACACTAGACTCAAACAAGAAACACACAATTATTTTTGGTTTTATGATTTTATTAACTTTTTTTTGTATTTTTCGAAAATTATTTTGAAAAAGAAAATAAATAAATTCAAAATTTTTAATAGGAATTCCAGGAATCATGCAATGTTAGTCTAAAACTCCGGTCCAGGCATTAGACATGGCTTACTAGCCAGCCAAGCTTTCAGTGAAAGCTTCGGTCCAAAATACTAGACATGGCCAATGGCCAGCCAAGCTTTAGCAGATTATTACATTCAACAACAAGATTGATAGAAATCAACAAGCTCTTGTGATGATAAGTTGAAACCTCAGTCCAAAAGATTAGACATGGCTTCACAGCCAGCCAGACTTCAACAGATCATCATGAAACTCTAGAATTCATTCTTAAAAATTCTGAAGAAAAAAAATTTTCGAAAATAAAATAATAAAAAAATAAAAGCTTAAAATAAAATAAAATTACCTAATCTGAGCAACAAGATGAACCATCAGTTGTCTAAACTCGAACAATCCCCGGCAACAGTGCCAAAAACTTGGTGCACGAAATTGTGATCTCAACGGCGCCAAAAACTTGGTACGCACGATTGTAATCTCAACTCCTTTTCACAACTCCGCACAACTAACCAGCAAGTGCACTGGGTCGTCCAAGTAATAAACCTTACGTGAGTAAGGGTTGATCCCACGGAGATTGTCGGCTTGAAGCAAGCTATGGTCATCTTGCAAATCTCAGTTAGGCAGATTCAAATGGTTATGAGGTTTTGATAATTAAAAGATAAATAAAACATTAAATAAGATAGAGATACTTTCAGATAAGCGTATGGAGATGCTTTTCTCTTTCTGAACCTCTACTTTCATACTGCCTTCATTCAATCATTCATACTCCTTTCCATGGCAAGTTGTATGTTGGGGGATCACCGTTGTCAATGGCTACCATCCGTCCTCTTAGTGAAAATGGTCCAAATGCGCTGTCACCTTACGGCTAATCATCTGTCGGTTCTCACTCATGCTGGAATAGGATCCATTGATCCTTTTTCGTCTGTCACTACGCCCAACACTCGCGAGTTTGAAGCTCGTCACAGTCATCCCATCCCACATCCTACTCGGAATACCACAAACAAGGTTTAGACTTTTCAAATCTCAAGAATGCTGCCAATTGATTCTAGCTTATACCACGAAGACTCTAATCTTTTGGAATGGAGGCTAAGAGATATGCATTCAAGCTTGTTTTCATGTAGAACGGAAGTGTTTGTCAGGCACGCGTTCATAAGTGAGAATGGTGATGAGTGTCACTTGATCATCACATTTATCATGTTGTTGGGTGCGAATGAATATCTTAGAATAAGAATAAGCTTGAATTGAATAGAAAAACAATAGTACTTTGCATTAATTCATGAGGAGCAGCAGCGCTCCACACCTTAATCTATGGGGTGTAGAAACTCTACCGTTGAAAATACATAAGTGATGAAGGTCCAGGCATGGCCGTGAGGCCAGCCTCCAAACGTGTTCAATATGATCTATGATCGCATAAAACTGATCAAAGATATAAAATAAATCACTAAAAGTAGTTTTTATACTAAACTAGTAGCTAGGGTTATAGAAAATAAGTAACTAAGTGCAGATAGTACAGAAATCCACTTCCGGGGCCCACTTGGTGTGTGCTTGGGTTGAGCATTGAAGCTTTCATGTGTAGAGACTCTTCTTGGAGGTAAACGCCAGCTTTTGTGCTAGTTTGGGCATTTAACTCCAGCTTTTATGCCAGTTCTGGTGTTTAACGCCAGAATAGGGTAGAAAGTGGGCGTTAAAACGCCAGTTTGCATTATCAATACTCGGGCAAAGTATGGACTATTATATATTTCTGGAAAGCCCAGGATGTCTACTTTCTAACGCAATTGAGAACGCGCCAATTGAGTTTCTGTAGCTCCAAAAAGTCCATTTCGAGTGCAGGGAGTTCAGAATCCAACAGCATCTGCAGTCCTTTTTCGGCCTCTGAATCAGATTTTTGCTCAGGTCCCTCAATTTTAGCCAGAAAATACCTGAAATCACAGAAAAATAGATAAACTCATATTAAAGTCCAGAAATATAAATTTTACATAAATACTAATAAAAACATTGTAAAAACCAACTAAAACATACTAAAAACTATGTAAAAATAGTGCCAAAAAGCGTATAATTTATCCGCTCATCATGGGCCCCAAAAGTGGATTTTTGCACTATCAACTTAGTTTATCTTATTTCTGTAATCCTTAGTCATTAGATCCCAATTATTTTCGAACACCATTATGTATAGTATGAGTCACTAACCTCCTAAGGTTAATGTTAGGAGCTCTGCTAAGTTTCATGGATCAATAATATTACTATTTTCATTCAATATGTCTGATTCTATTCTCTTATGTAACCTCGTTCTTCATCTTATGAATTGAGGGTGACCCGTGACAATCACCCTTGTTCTACTTGGGTTCCGTGTGAATCCTGACCCGGATAGCGTTAAACTAAAGCTAGAGATTGTATTGCGGATTCGTATAGAGCATCTGAGCAACTTTGGATATGTGACATATAATCCCGTTGACTATGGGTGCGTGAAGTTTCTATGGCGTTAAGGCTAGAGTCAGAGAAGTGGCACTTTCTGATCCGGAAGATCTGCCTTGTCTGTGGCACCTTGAGTAGAATCGTGAAGGGGAGTGGACTGCTTAGAGCTTCATCTTCTGCTACAATGAGAAACCTAGAGGTGGCTTGATGAGAGGACATGAGTCATCTCAACGTGGTGAATTGCTGCAGTAGAGGAGGTTAACTTGATGAGAGGACATGAGTTAATTACTTACGGCTGCCATTGAAGGAATCAGAAGGTTATTGAAGAAGACAGCAAGAAAAGTTAATCCGAAAAGACAAAGCATCTCCGAAGCCTCAACCATTCTATACCATTGAATTCCTATCTTTCCAGTAACTTTTATTTATTTATTTTGTTTTATACTTTTTCCGTGACAACTTATAATTTTCTATCCGCATAACTAAGATCTGCAAGGTGTCCACTGCTTGCTCAAAACAACAATCCTCGTGGGATCGACCTTGACTCACCTCAGGTATTATTTGGACGACCCGGTATACTTGCCGGTCTATCTGTGCAAATTCTGTGGAGCCAGTTTTGTGCACCAAATTTTTGGCGCCGTTTCCGGGGATTGTTTGGATTTGACAAACTATCGGATTATCTTGTTGCTTAGATTAGGTACTTTTTACTTTTGTTTTGAGTTTTTTGTTTTCTTTTCAAAATTTTTTCAAAACCTTTTCTGTTTTGGCTATGTATTTCCTTTTGATTTTCTTACTTTGAGTCTTACCTATTTCTTGTTTTCTTTTTCAAAATTTTTTCAAAATCTTTTCCTTTGTTTAATAATCTTTGTCTTTTGTTTGAGTCTTTTGTTCTTGTTCTTGTTAAAGTTTCGAATTTTCTTGCTTTCTTTTCAAAAAAATTTTCAAAAATAGTGTCTTTTATTTGAGTCTAGTGTCAATTCTTAAGTTTGGTGTCCTTTGTGTGTTCTTTGTTTTTTTTTTTTGAACTTTCAAATTTTTTCTTAGTGTTCTTTCTTGGTATTCAAGTTGTTCTTGTTTCTTTTCTTGTTTTGATCTTAAAATTTTTAAGTTTGGTGTCTTTTGGTGTTTTTCTTTTTAAATTTTCGAAAATTTAGAGTCTTAGATCTAAAAATTTTAAGTTTGGTGTATTTTGGTTGTTTTTCTCTTTCTTCATTAATTCAAAAAATAAAAAATATCTTTTCTATCTTTATTTCAAAATCATTATCTTATCTTATCTTAATTTCAAAAATCAAATTTCAAATCTTATCTTTTTATATCTTATCATATCTTTCTTTTAATTTGATTCTTTCTTATCTTATCTTTCTTTTAAATTTTAAAATTCAAAAATTTTTCAAATCTTTATCTTATCTTTTATTATCTTTCATTAAATTTCAAATCATTATCTTATCTTATCTTAAATTTGAATTTCAAAAAATCTTTTCAAAAAAATCAAATCTTTTTCAAATCTTTATCTTATCTTGTTTCAAAATTCAAAATTTAAAAATTTAATTTTCAAAATCTTATCTTATCCTAATTCAAATTCAATTTTCAAAATTCAAATTTTAAAATTCAAATTTCAAATCTTTCCTTTTCAAATTTTTTTTCAAATTTTCAATCTTATCTTTTCAACTTATTTTCAAATCTTTATCTTATCTTGTTTCTATTTCAAAATTCAAAATCAAATCTTTTTCAAATCTTTTCAATTTCTATCTTATCTTTTCTAAATTTAAATTTCAAAATTAAATCTTTTTCAAATCTTCTATCTTATCTTAACTTTAAATCTTTCTTAATTAGTTACTTATTTTCTCTTTCTTCTTTTTCAAAACTTCTTAACTAAATCTTCTCTCTCCTATTTTCGAAAACTTCCCTTCTATTTCCCTCTCTTCTTTTTCAAAATTCATCATTCAATTTTCAAATCTTTTTATTTAATTAGCTTTTATTTTCGAATTCAATTAACAAAAATATTTTTCGAGTTTCTCTTTTCACTTTTCAATTTTCAAATTCTTTACCCCCTTTCATTCGAATTCTTTTTCTCTTCTCTCCATCTTCATTCTTCTTTCTTCTTCACATCTCATAGGGAGTCCTCTATTCTTTGACATAGAGACTCCCATTTTTCTTTATTTCCTTTCTATGTATGCAGGAACAAGAAGAGTTCATTATGGACTCAAATGGGAATGAACAGTTCAGAAGAACTTTGGGGTCCTATGCAGCCCCCACTCCTAACTTTTATGAAAGGAATATTAGTAGACCTCCTATTGATCCAGATGACTTTAAGGTCAACATCGGCCTGATCATGATGATGCAGCAACATAGCCAGTTTTGTGGACTTCCACAGGAAGATCCAAATAAATTCCTCTCTGACTTCTTGCAGTTCTGTGACACTGTAGAAACTAATGGAATAGAGCCTGAAGTTTGCAGGCAAATACTCTTCCCATTTGCTCTAAATGATCAAGCAAAGCTATGGTGGATTTATGAGCCCAGAAGAAGTGTGAATACTTGGGATAAGGCTGTTAGTAAATTCCTGAACAGGTTCTCCTCCTCACAGAGATGGACTGAGCTCATGACAGATGTTCAGATCTTCAAGCAGAAAGAGGGAGAATCCCTCTACGATGCTTGGGAAAGGTACAAGCGGATGATTAGGAAATGTCCCCCTGCCATGTTCGCATGTTAGAGCAGGATAAAGATCTTCTATAAAGGTCTTGATAAACCCCATTTTTAGGGTTTATCTTGTGTTGGATTTAGAGCATTTTGATAACCTTTTTTCATATTTATTCAATGAATTAGCATAGTTTTTTGATTGTCTCCTTATTTGTGCTTAGATGTGAAAACATGCTTTTTAGACCTTTAAATTGATAGTTTTAATCTCCCTTTGATTCTACTAGATGCCTTGATGTGTTTGCTAGTGATTTCAGGTTGAAAAAGGCTAGGTAAGGATCAAAGGAGTGAAAAGAAAGCATACAAAGTGGAAAAATCATGAAAAGCCAAAGATTTGGAAAAAGCTCATGGACGCGTGCGCGCACTATGCGCCTATGCGCGGATTGCGAAATGCTCCATGGACGCGTACGCACACTGTACGCATACGCGTCGAAGGTCGCATGTGATTTTTAAAGAAGAACTCGTGCCTGGTGATTTTGGAGGGTTTCTGGCCCAATTTGGAGCTGAGTTTTTGGCGGGAAAAGGCTAAATAGACCAAGGAATGAAGGGGAAGGAGGAGGACTTCACATCATCATATCACTTCACACATAGGGATTAGTTTTAGTTAGTTTTAGAGAGAGAAGCTCTCACTTCTCTCTAGGATTAGAATTAGGATTAGGTATAGTTCTTAGATCTAGGTTTTAATTCATGCTTTCATCTACTTCTACTCTTCAATTCTTTGTTGTTACATTTATCATTCTTCTATTGTTTGTTATAATTCCTTCTACTTTGTTTCTATGCTTTGTTGTAGATCTACTTTTGTTCATTCTATTTTCTTTCAATTCAATTTGAGGTAATTCATGATAATTGTGTTTCCTTTGATTGTTGTTATTAATTCCTTGCAATAATTATTGTTAGATTCTATTCTTGTTGTCAATTTACTATGCTTTCCTTTTGTGCCTTCCAAGTGTTTGATAAACTGCTTGGTTGGATTTTAGAGTATAATTTTATGCTCTTGGCTTGGGAAGATAACTTAGGAACTCTTGAGTTACTAATGTCCAAGTAATTGATGATTGGGAACCATTAACTCTAGACCTCACTAATTGAATTGGTGGAGAACTAGGACTTATAGACTTGGATTGATATAGTTCATTTGACTTTCCTTTACTACTAGTTAGAGGATAACTTAATGGGATTGATCCTTGCCAATTCTCATGTTGTGGTTAGTGATAAGGATAGAGATCGTTAACCACCAATCCTTTCCAAGACCGCTTTATCATTTACATTTCTATTGCCATTTACTTTTCTTGTTTCTTATCCAAAACCCCAAAATATACAACTCATAACCAATAACAAGAACACTATCCTGCAATTCCTTTGAGAGACGACCCAAGGTTTAAATACTTTGGTTTATAGATTTTAGGGGTTTGTATTTGTGACAAACAAATTTTTGCATGAAAGAATTATTGTTGGTTTAGAAACTATACTTTACAATGAAACTTCATTAGTGAAATTTTAAACTGTCAAAAATCCATTCATCAAAATGGCACCATTGCCGGGGAATTGCAATGGTGTTGTGTTATTGGTTATTGTAAATAGGTTTGCCTTTTGCTTCTTTGTTAGTACTTGCTAGCTTTAGGATTTAATTTTCTTGCTTCTTATTTGATTTTGTTTTCATTTTCTCTTGCTATCATGAATTCTTACTTTGTCTATGAGTTTGGTTCTCACTATGTTGTAGGAAATGTGGACTCTAATGACAACATGTATCAAGGATGGAACACTTCAAGATGGGAGGAGCCTCAAGGAATTGATCACTCATATTGGCAACAACCTCCAGACACTTATAGGTATAATTCACATCCTAGTGCATGCCAATTCAATGGCTATGGTAACTCCTTTTGTGAAAATCAAGTATCACCACTATACGCTTATGAACCTTATCCTCAACATGACTACCAACCATACTCACAAGCCCATTTTTAGCAAGCACCTTCTTGTGACCCTTATCTATCGTATGACCAATCACCCATACCACATCCTTGTGACCATCATGAGCAAGAACCTTTAGAACCACCATAATTCTATTATGATTACTATGAAGAACCACCTCAATGCATAACATCTCCATACCCTTACCAAGAAGAATCGCCTTCCTACTATGAACCCTTTCTCCAAAATAATGAACCTTCCTATCCACCCCAAGCCCCAATAGATGATTCTCTTATCTTGCTACTTCAAGGCCAAGCGAATATGCAAAGGAACACCCTAGAGTTTGTGACTAATTTGACTAAGGTAGTGCACATTTTAGCCTACCAATACTTGAACACTCAAGGTGCTTCCGTGGCCACATGTGAAAAATTAAAAGATGAGCAAAGCATGAAAGAGAGATTAGAAAATCTAGTGGAGAAGAAGGAAGAGTCGAACTTTGTATTGGAGTAATTAGAGAAATCTAGGGTCATTAAAGAAAAGAAAGAAGTGGTTGAAGATTTAGGAGATGCGGAACCACCATGTGGCTCTCAACAACCTCCGGAGCATATAAGGATTGAAGAATATGAGAAGGTTGATCAAAAGATGGACTCAATCATCAATGATTTCTTATCAATAATTGAATCCCCTCCCATGGGACATGAAATCAAAGCTATTAAAGACAACTCAACACCAAATGATGTTGGTGATCTCGTTGAAGACTCTTCCATCAAAGGTGAAGTTGATATGGAAGTAGATTTCACACAACCTCCTAAATTTGACTTGATTGATGATGAGGAGGAATTGGAAGAAGTCAACACGCAAGAAGAAGATGAAAGAAGTTGTCAATAGGTGGGGATACCCAAAGAAGAGCATAAGGAAGTCGACCTTGTATTGTCTAAGTGTGGGGAGGTTTCCCTCCCCAAGCCACCATCCAACATATCGTTCAAGTGGGTAAAATTCTCAAATCTAAGCTTTGCTTTCTCACTTGAATATGGCTTGATTGGAAATGATGGTCAACTTAGAGCTTTTTGTGGAGTTAAGAGTAAAAAGAAGTTGTGTAGCAGTTGGATGTTCGGAATTAGGCTCATTGAGGTCAAAGCTTTAAAGCATAGGGACCATGATTGGATGAATGATACTCTACATGGGCCTATAAAGAAGACTTGGTGTGCTAGAGAGAATTCTACTTGTCACCTGCCCGAACGAAAAATTCATGAAGACCAACTCGAAGATGGGTGTGAAAATAAGATATGGGATCCCGGATCAAAGCATGAAGACCAACTATGAAAGCTCCTATCTTGGGTGGAGAATCATTTGAGGAGCAAAGATCCTTGGAGAATCAAGGATGAGTACAAGCATAAGCCACCATGACAAAGAGCTTCCTAAATGTCCAACTTAAGGACTTAAACTAAAAGTGCCAGGTGGGAGACACCCCACCATGGTAAACTCTTTCTACCCTCTTGCATTTTTGATTAATAAGTGAATTGAGTTACCATTGTAGATAGTTTTCTTTCCATATACTTGGTTCAATAAATTGGTTATAGGCTACTTGTGGAGCAAGTCTCTTTTGCTTGTACTTGAAAAATTCTCAAAAAGCCAAAAACATTTCTTGTTATTTTGCATTTTTTTGGTCAATTCTGAGTTGTAGGTGGTGTTAGGAGGATTGTGAGCTGTTTTTGTTATTTCTGAAAAAAAAGGGGGCAGGACGCGTACGCATGCTGTGCGCGTGCGCATCCATACGCAGATACAGGCCCATACATTTCCAGAGAGTTGGGCCACTCTCGCGCCAACACTAGGCTAATGGCATAACCGCCTGCACGCGTATGCGCACTGCACGCATACACGTCGATATACATACTTTGCAATGCATGCGGATGCGCACACACCGCGTGCGCGCCAATTCACTGAAGCAGTTCCCAGGCCTACAGCCCGAGAGTTGTGCTAATCCTGGGCTAGCATTAAGCCTCTGGCCCAATTCACCCCATGCGGACGCGCACTGTATGCGTCAACATCCATGCCTACATCCCCATCTACGCGAAGGCGCACCTGACGTTTCCGCGCCACCCGTTCATTTTCCCACCCACGCGGACGCTTACCGTGCGCGTACGCGTGGATTCGGAAAACTTTAACCAGGGACATGGCGAACCCTAGCGCATTCGCGCAACCCTCACCCCCAACATCTCTCCCTCTTCGTCTCCCTCAAATCCCATAACCCATCACCTTCACTCCCAGAACCACCACCCTCCGGCGAGACGCCACTACCGCCGCCGCCATCCTCTTCCCTCTTCTCTTTCTCTCTTCCTCGCTTCCCTTCTCTCACCGTTTCTCTCTTCTCTGCCCTCTCTCACCCTCGGCCTCTCACCTTTACTCCTCTCATCATCGCCAGTGCTGCCGGCGAACCCTTCCGCAACCCTCACCACCACTCTCTCTTTTTCCCCTTCTCACATTCTGCCCCTACACATTACTGAACACCATTCCTTTGCACTTCTCCATCTGCTTTGCATTCATACCTCTGCTCCGGCCTCTACTCATCGCGCTGCGCCCTACGCCGTCGTGAGTCCTCTGCGCCACCACCATTTTGGGCGATACTATTCCTGCCCCCTCTCTTATTTCCCGTTCCATCTTGCTATACTCCAGGTTCCCTACCCTCACCTCTGCTCTTGCTTTGAGTCTCTGCTTTCTTTTCAATTAATTTTGTTGTTCATATTAGTTAGTTAGTTGATTACTTTTGATTGCTAGGTTAGTTATATATGCATGTTTTAGTTGATCATAGGTTGTTAGGTAGCTAAGTTGTGGTTAGATGATTTTAGGCCTGATAAGTGCTCTGTATTTGTTTACCTTCCGAATGCATATTCCTTGTTTGCTAAGTGATGGTTGATGAGTTGTTCTATATCCATATTGATATTGCTTTGCTGCTCTTTCACTGCTGCCCTGCTGAATTCTAGTTGTTGAGTTATGTTTCATGCTGCCTGTGCATATGTATTGCATGCTTCTCTCTTGCTTGATGAGATTTCTGAATACATGTGTGATTTGTTGCTGCTATTTGCTATCCGGGAACGTCTAAATTACTTTCAGAATGCTGCCCAAATTTCTGAAAATTGTTGTTCTTCAACTCTTTACTTAGGATTGGACTTGGTACCTCTCAAATTGAGCTTCGATTGAGTTTACTAAGTTCAACCCTAGGTCACTTGGGTTGGCATTGCCGCTTTTGTCATGATTCCCGTGATATGCATCCATTCGAACCTTTACGTGCTTTCACTTTTCAAGTTAATCAAATGCCTTTTGAATTGTGCTACACTCATCACTTGATTTAACTTGACAATTTCCTCGAACACGGTTCGCTCCTTTACAATAATTGGTGCATTTCACTTGTGTAACCCACTTGATTCAAAAATTGGTTTCTAACTTGGGTTATGTTACACAAAGTGTATTTCACCTTTTGTCAGCACCAATTATTGCATAATCAGTGACCATGACATTGATTGATGACTTGTTCGCAATTCATTGCTTCCTTTGCAATCTCATATTTCATCATCAACGACTGCTTCTCCCTCATGTTTGTGAGTATGGTTGTTATCCATACTTGTGATTCATTGTGATTAAGCAAATGACCATCATACCCCTAACCTTTGAACCACTTTTTCTAACTTTTAACTTGCCTAACATGCTGATTTTTCTTTTTAGTTTTCAACTAACTCTTTAACCATTATTTTTGGGTATGATGCTCATTGAGCTTAATGAACAAGCATTATGCATATATTGCTTGAATTCTTGGTTTATGGCTTTTGTGTTGGATGCTAATTCCTGTTGCTTATACTCCAAGTTTTCTTCCTTTTGACTCACTTCATGTTAATATGCCATTCCTTGCTTTCCATTCTCCTATTTGGCCTATTTGCTTATATCATGTCAAATTTGCTTTCAGGATGGACGATAGAGGAAAAGGAAAGGCTACTACCTCAAGAAAGAGGAAGAAATCTCAAGTCTCTACCCTCTCTCCTTATGCCAACTATGCCAAGAATCCATTTAATGAAGTGGATAAACAAAATCAGCAGCTACCGCCCACTGACACTGATAAACCACTATTTTATGGTTTATCTTGTGCTGATTTGAGTGGCTTTTATCAAGTCTTTACACACTTATTCATACTATTTGTATGATTTTATAATTCCTTCCTAGTTTTGTTCTATGATTGAAAACTTGCTTCCTAAGCCTTTACTTTTTGTACTTTAGTTTTCCTTTATACCATTCGATGCCATGATCTGTGTGTTAAGTATTTCAGGCTTTATAGGGCAGGATTGGCTTAGAGGATGTAGAGGAAGCTTGCAAAAATGGAAGGAACACAAGAAACTAAGGAGATGACCAGCAAGCATCGACGCGCATGCATGCCTCACGCGTGCGCGTGATCTAGAGATTTTTGCAACGATGCGTGCGTGTACCTGGCGCGTATGCGTGAAAGCGAGTTTGTGCAGCAATGCGTGCGCGTACCTGACACGTACGCGTGACACGCGAAATTGACCATCGACACGTTCGCGTGACTGACGCGTATGCATGACATGCGCGACCTGCAGAAATCACAGAAAATGCTAGGAGCGATTTTGGGCCGAGTTTGGACCCAGTTTTCAGCCCAGAAACACAGACTAGAGCCAGGGAATAGCAGAGACTTAAGACACATTCTCATTACGCATAGTTTTATTTTAGTTTTGAATCTTAGAGAGGAGATTCTACTCCTTCCTCTAGGGTTCTTCACATTCATAGTTTTAGAGTTTATTGCTTTTGCTTTGGATACTGAGAAGAATCATTACCTTCATTGAAGTTTCATTATTCTAGTTTGTTTTCTTATCCCTTTACTTTTTATTGCCCATCAACCCTGTTTGGATAAGTATGTTGCACTTTGGGATTTATTAATGCAAAGTACTATTTTTATTTTTAATTAATTTTCAATTATTGTTTATCATGTCCTCCTTTTATTCCCGTTTTAATTCTGTGAAAGTTATATTTATGTTAATGGAGTAGTTTCCTAACTTGATTGAGAGTTGATTAAGAGGAGAACCTTGAGTTGGAATACTCAAGTGTTAATCTTAATTGGAAGTTGTTGGCTAACCCTTTAGTCTCTAACTATAATCCTTCCTTAGGAAAGGATTAGAACTTGAGAATATAGTTAGTTAGTTAGTTACTTGACTTTTCCTTATTCAGTAAGGGATGACCAAGTAGAACAACAACCTTTTATTATTATACTTGGAAAAATCCAACAAGGATAGAACTTCCAATTAATCTTCTCCCGGTCAAGGCTTTTAGTTGAATTATATAAATTCTCTCGTTAATTTCCATTGCTTCTATTTAAAATTATTTATTTTTCTGTTTCTCAAACTCAAAAATCTCTTGGAAAACCTCTGACCAATAAGCTGCACTCTTTTGTCAACTCGTTAGACGACCTGGGATTTCTACTCCCAGTATTTTGTTCTTAATTTTGTGATAAATCGTTTTGCCCACTATGTCCTCTTTACTACCCATTTTTCCGAGATTCCGATGGATATGCTCCTTCTGATTTGCTGTGTCATAGAGGGGAAGGAGGTATACTTCCCCCAGTTGATCAGGCGAGGCATGTGGCGAGCACACATCCGTGGCCTTCTACCATTTCCCACCTTGGTCACTACGATGATTGAGTTAGCTGGTGCTAGTGAATGATGCGTTCACTGCCTGATATGTTTATTATCATGAGCCATATGTTTCTTTTGTTGAATGACGCGTTCATTGCCTGATCCGAGCTTAGCCGCATTTGATCCTGAAATTGAAAGAACTCTTTCACGTATTAGGCGAGCTCGGCGTCGGTTAGCCTCTGAGGGTAGTGAAGTGGTTATTATCAATTCACCAATCTCATCTGAGGGCAAATCTGAACTGCCATTTGAGGAAGAAACAAGCTCCTCTTCTACTAATTTGGTTGATTTACGTGCAGGTAATATGGCGGAGCCAACGAGGATCACTCTCCAGGAAGCTGGAGCTCCAAACTTTACACTGCAACCGTATCAAGGCGTCACCCAAATTTGGCTGCAGATTTTGAACTGAAGACTGCGCTAATCAACTTGATACTTAAGTTTCATGGCTTGCCTGCTCAGGAGCCTATAAAGCACCTCAGGGATTTCCAAACAGTCTGTTCTACTGTTAGGCATCATGGTGCAGATAAAACTTCTATTCTGCTAACCGCCTTCCCATTTTCTCTTGAGGGAAAGGCGAGGGAGTGGTACTACACTCAACCTGAAGCAGTTGTTACAAACTGGGACATGCTCAGGAGAGAATTCTCGGAAAAATACTTTCCGGCTGAAGTTACAGACAGACTGAGGAAGGAGATTTCCTGCATCATCCAAGGTGAATCAGAAACCCTTTATGAGTACTGGGAGCGCTTCAAGAATCTTCTGGATGCATGTTCCCACCACATGATTGACAAGTTGGTATTGATCAGCTACTTCACACAAGGCATGAAGCCTCAGGATAAGACTACATTGGATGGTGCTAGTAACAGTTCTCTGAAAAAGTACAAGATCGCAAATGAAGTGTGGCAACTGATCAGCGACTTAGCTGAGTCCACTCAGAATCACAGGCACAGGAACAGCCACCCCAAGGCTATTGTAGAGGTTTCCTCTAGCATTGAGACTACTGCTCTTACACAGAGTCTATGTGAGATGACCAACCTACTGAGGCAGATACATCTGGGCCAACAACAATCTCAACCCCCCCTCACCACAACATCATCAACAACTGGTCCCTCAGAGGGTATGCGAAATATGTGCTGATTATAGTCATTACACTGATGAGTGTCCACAACTCCAACAAGAGGACAACACCTTGGCAGCTACTGATGAGCGGATAATTTATACCCTTTTTGGCATTGTTTTTACATAGTTTTTAGTATGATTTAGTGACTTTTTATTATATTTTTGTTAGTTTTTATTCAAAAATCATATTTATGGACTTTACTATGAGTTTGTGTGTTTTTCTGTGATTTCAGGTATTTTCTGGCTGAAATTGAGAGACCTGAGCAAAAATCTGATTCAGAGGCTGAAAAAGGACTACAGATGTTGTTGGATTCTGACCCTCCTGCACTAGAAGTGGATTTTCTGGAGCTACAGAAGCCCAATTGGCACGATCTCAATTGCGTTAGAAAGAAGACATCTTGGGCTTTCCAGAAATATATAATAGTTTATATTTTGCTCGAGATTTGATGACCCAAACTGGCATTCAAAGCCAGCCTAAAACTTCCTGATGTGAAACGCCCAAACTGGCACCAGAACTGGAGTTAAACGCACAAACTGGCACCCAAGCTGGCGTTTCACTCCAAGAACAGCCTATGCACGAAAAATCTTTAATTCTTAGCCCAAGAACACACCAAGTGGGTACCGGGAGTGGATTTCTGCACTATCTGCACTTAGTTACTCATTTTCTGTAACCTTAGGTTACTAGTTTACTATAAAAACTACTTTTAGAGATTTATTTTACATCTTTTGATCATATGTAACTTTTATCATCTCTTTTCACATTTGGAGGCTGGCCTCACGGCCATGCCTAGACCTTTTTCACTTATGTATTTTCCACGGTGGAGTTTCTACACCCCATATATTAAGGTGTGGAGCTCTGCTGTTCTTCATGAATTAATGCAAGTACTACTATTTTTCTTTCAATTCATGCCTACTTCTTCTCCAAGATATACTCTCGTAGTTAATTCAGTTAAGTCAGAATGAAGGGGTGACCCATGAAAATCACCCACTATCTTCATTACTCGCTTAGCCAAGATCCGCGTGCCTGACAACCACAAGCGGTCTACATGATGTTCAACGTAGTCATTGGACGACAGTCGGAGTATATTCTCTTGGGTTTCTAATCAAATATTCACATCGTCTCTCCTGACAACAGAGCATCTGAATCTGAGATTAGAACCTTCGTGGTATAGGCTAGAATCATTGGCATCATTCCTGGGATCCAAAAAGTCTAAACCTTGTCTGTGGTATTCCGAGTAGGATTTGGGAAGGGATGACTGTGACGAGCTTCAAACCTGCGAATATTGGGCGCAAGTGACAGTGTGCAAAAGGATCAATGGATCCTATTCCGACGCTAGCGGGAACCGACAGATGATTAGCCATGCGGTAGCTGTGCCTGGTATTTTTCATCCGAGACGAGAAATCCGACAGTTGATTAGCCGTGTAGAAACCGTAGAGGACCATTTTTACTGAGAGGATCCTACAACTTGCCATGGAAGGGAGCACGCATGGTTAGAAGAAGGCTATAGGAAAGCAGAGGTTCAGAAGCAACAAAGCATCTCCATACGCTTATCTGAAATTCCCACCAATGAATTACATAAGTAACTTTATTTTATTTTATGTTTTATTTTATGTTTTATTTTATTTTATTTTATTTATGTTTTACTTGGACGACTCAGTGCACTTGCTGGTTAGTTGTGCGCAGTTGTGAAAAGTGTGAATCACAATTTCGCCGCACCAAGTTTTTGGCGCCGTCGCCGGGGATTGTTCGAGTTTGGACAACTGACGGTTCATCTTGTTACTTAGATTAGGTAATTTTATTTTATGTTTAATCTTTTATTTTTTATTTCTATTTTCGAAAAAAATACAAAAAAATTAATAAAACCATAAAAACCAAAAAATTTGTGTTTCTTGTTTGAGTCTAGTGTCAAATTTAAAGTTTGGTGTCAATTACATTTTTTTAAATTTTCTTAAAATTTTTGAAAATTCATCATGTGTTATTCATGATCTTCAAGTTGTTCTTGATGATTTTCCTTATTTGATCTTTAATTTTTCTTACTTTGTGTCTTTTCTTATTTTTCATATGCATTTTCGAATTCATAGTGTCTAAACATTAAAAATTTCTAAGTTTGGTGTCATGCATATCTTTCTTTTCTTAAAAATTTTTAAAAATATGTTCTTGATGTTCATCATGATTTTCAAAGTGTTCTTGGTGTTCATGTTGACATTCAAAGTGTTCTTGCATGCATTATTTGTTTTGATCTTAAATTTTCATGTTTTGTGTCATTCTGTAGTTTTTCTCTTCCTTCATTAAATCAAAAAAATCAAAAATAATATCTTTCCCTTATTTTACTAATAAATTTCGAAATTTTGGTTTGATTTGGTAAAAAAATTTTAAAATTTAGTCGTTTCTTGTTAGTCAAGTCAAAATTTCAATTTAAAAATTCTATCTTTTCAAATCTCTTTTTTATTTTTCTTTCATATTTTCGAATTTCTTAAAATTTTTCAAAATCTTTTTCATTTTTCTTTTAATGTTTTCGAAAATCTTCAAATAAAATTTCAAAATCTTTTTCTTAATTTTATTTCATAATTTTTGAAATCTTGCATTAAATTAGTCAAAAAATTTTCAAAATCATATCTTTTTTTTAGTTAAGTCAAAAATTTTAATTTTAAAATTATTTATCTTTTCAAATCTTATTCAAAATCAAATCTTTCTTTTTATTTTTCTTATTATTTTCGAAATTTTTCTTAAAATTTTTTCAAAATCTTTTTCTTAATTTTATTTCATATTTTCGAAATTATTACTAACAATTAACGTTTTGATTCAAAAACTTCAAGTTGTTATTTGCCTATTAAGAAAGGTTCAATTTTTAAATTCTAGAATCATATCTTTTAGTTTTTTATTAGTCAAGTAATCAACTTTAATTTCAAAATAAAAGCTTTTTAATTTCCTTTTCAATCTTTTTCAAAACAAATTTCAATCATATCTTTTTCAAAATTTAATTTTAAAATCTTTTTCTAACTTCTTATATTTTTCAAAACCACCTAACTACTTTTCTCTCTCTCTAATTTTCGAAAACCAACTAACAACTTTCTCAAAAATCTTTTTAATTAATTAATTAATTTAGTTTTCATATTACTTTTATTTCTTCTCTTAATTTTCGAATTCTAACTTAATCAATTAAATAAAAATAAAAATATTTTTCTTCTCCCTCTTTTTAAATTCGAATTTCTTCTCTCTCTTATCTCTTTCTATTTATTTTATTTATTTACTAACACTTCTCTTCTTCTTATAATTCAAACCCTCTCCCTCTCTCTGTGTTTGAATTCTTCTCATTCTATGTCTACCTCATTCTTCTATTCTTCTACTCACAAAAAAAAAATCTCTATACTGTGACATAGAGGATTCCTCTTCTTTTCTATTCTCTTCTTTTTTATATGAGCAGGAACAAGGATAAGGACATTCTTGTTGAAGCTGATCCTGAACCTGAAAGGACTCTAAAAAGGAAACTAAGAGAAGCTAAAGCAAAACACTCTGGAGAGGACCTTATAGAAATTTTCGAAAAAGAAGAAGACATGGCAGCTGAAAATAACAACAATGGTGGAGATGCAAGGAAGATGCTTGGTGACTTTACTGCACCATCTTCTGACTTCTATGGAAGAAGCATCTCAATTCCTGCAATTGGAGCAAACAACTTTGAGCTTAAGCCTCAATTAGTTTCTCTGATGCAGCAGAATTGCAAGTTTTATGGACTTCCATTGGAAGATCCTCATCAATTCATAGCTGAATTCTTGCAAATCTGTGACACTGTTAAGACCAATGGGGTTAATCCCGAGGTCTACAGACTTATGCTTTTCCCCTTTGCTATAAGAGACAGAGCTAGGATATGGTTAGACTCACAACCTAAAGAAAGCCTAAACTCTTGGAAAAAGTTGGTCAATACTTTCTTGGCCAAATTCTTTCCACCTCAAAAGATGAGCAAGCTTAGAGTGGAAGTCTAAAGCTTCAGACAGAAGGAAGGTGAATCCCTCTATGAAGCTTGGAAAAGATACAAGCAATTGATCAGAAGGTGTCCTTCTGACATGCTTTCAGAATGGAGCATCTTATGTATATTCTATGATGGTCTGTCTGAATTGTCCAAGATGTCATTAGACCACTCTGTTGGTGGATCTCTTCATCTGAAGAAGATGTCTGCAGAAGCCCAGGAACTCATTGAAATGGTTGCAAATAACCAGTTCATGTACACTTCTGAAAGAAATCCTGTGAATAATGGGACAACTCAGAAGAAAGGAGTTCTTAAGATTGATACTCTGAATGCCATACTGGCTCAGAACAAAATATTGACTCAGCAAGTCAATATGATTTCTCAAAGTCTGATTGAAATGCAAGCTGCATCAAGCAGCACTAAAGAAGCCTCTCCTGAAGGAGAAGCTTATGACCCTGAGAATCCTGGAATGGAAGAGGTGAATTACATGGGAGAATCCTATGAAAACACCTATAATCCTTTATGGAGGAATCATCCTAATTTTTCATGGAAGGATCAGAAGAATAATAATAATGGTGGAAGAAATAGGTTTGGCAATAGCAAGCCTTTTCCATCATCTTCTGAGCAACAGACAGAGAATTCTAAGTAGATCCTCTCTGACTTAGCAACCATAGTCTCTGATCTATCTAAGACCACTCTCAGTTTTATGACTGAAATAAGGTCCTCCATCAGAAATTTGGAGGGACAAGTGGGTCAGTTGAGTAAAAGAGTTACTGAAATTCCTCCTAGTACTATCCCAAGCAATACAGAAGAGAATCCAAAGAGAGAGTGCAAGGCCATCAATATGTCCAACATGGACGAACCTGTAGAGGAGGAAGATGCAGTGATTTCCAGTGAAGAAGACCTCAATGGACGTCTACTGACCACTAAGGAGTTCCCTAATGAGGAACCAAAGGAATCTGAGGCTCATACAGAGACCATAGAGATTCTACTGAACTTACTGTTGCCATTCATGAGCTCTGATAAGTATTATTCTTCTGAAGAGGATGAAGATATTATTGAAGAGCAAGTTACTCAATATCTATGAGAAATCATGAAGCTGAATGCCAAGTTATTTGGTAATGAGACTTGGGAGGATGAACCTCCATTGCTCATCAATGAACTGAATGCTTTGGGGTAACTAAAGTTACCTTAGAAGAAACCGGATCCCAAAAAGTTCTTAATACCTTGTACCATCGGCACCATGACCTTTGAGAAGGCTCTTTGTGACCTAGGGTCAGGAATAAACCTCATGCCACTCTCTGTAATGGAGAAACTAGGGATCTTTGAGGTACAAGTTGCTAAATTCTCACTAGAATTGGCAGACAAATCAAGGAAATAGGCTTATGGACTTGTAGAGGATGTCTTAATAAAGGTGGAAGACCTGTACATTACTGCTGATTTCATAATCCTAGACACTGGGAAGGAGGAGGATGAATCCATTATCCTTGGAAGACCCTTCCTAGCCACAACAAGAGCTGTGATTGATGTGGAGAGAGGAGAGTTGGTCCTTCAATTGAATGAGAACTATCTTGTGTTTAAGGCTCAAGGATCTTCTTCTGTAACCATGTAGAGGAAGCATAAAAAGCTTCTCTCAATACAGAGTCAAACAGAGCCCCTACACTCAACTTCTAAGTTTGGTGTTGGGAGGCCACCATTAAGCTCTGAGTCTCTGTGAAGCTCTCTCAGAGCTCACTGTCAAGCTATTGACATTAAAGAAGCGCTTATTAGGAGGAAACCCAATGTTATCTAATTATATTTATTTATTTTCTATTGTTATTTTATGTTTTCTTTAGGTTGATGATCATGTGAAGTCACAAAAACAACTACAAAATTAAAGTAGAATAAAAAACAACATCAAAAATAGTACACCCTGGAGGACATGCTTACTGGCATTTAAACGCCAGTAAGGATAGTAGAATGGGCGTTTAACACCCAGTCTGGCAGCATTCTGGGCGTTAAACGCCAAAATGGGCATCATTCTGGGCGTTTAATGCCAAAAAAGGGTGTCTGGCTGGCGTTAAACGCCAGAAAGGGGCAGCAGACTGGCGTTTAACTCCAGGAAAGGTAGCAGAGCTAGCGTTAAATGCCAGAATTGGCACACAGAGGGCGTTTACTGTTTTTCGATTTCTATGCTTTATGTTTTATCTATGTTTGTGTCTTTATTACATGATCATTAGTGTCTAGTGTCTATGTCTTAAAGCTATGAATGTCCTATGAATCTTTCACCTTTCTTAAATGAAAAAAAATGTTTTCTGAAAAAGAAAAAGAGGTACATGAATTTCAAATTCTATCTTGAAAATAATCTAATTATTTTGATGTGGTGGCAATACTTTTTATTTTCTGAATGAATGCTTGAACGGTGCGTATTTTTTATATTATTGTTTATGAACGTTAAAATTGTTGGCTCTTGAAAGAATAATGAAAAATGAGAAATGTTATTGATAATTTGAAAAATCATAAAATTGATTCTTGAAGCAAGAAAAAGAAGTGAAAAGAAAAGCTTGCGAAAAAAAGTGGCGAAAAAAATAAAGAAAAAAGAAAGAAAAAGAAAAAGCAAGCAGAAAAAGCCAATAGCCTTTTAAACCAAAAGGCAAGGGTAAAAAGGATCCAAGGCTTTGAGCATTAATGGATAGGAGGGCCCAAAGGAATAAAATCCTGGCCTAAGCGGCTAAACCAAGCTATCCCTAACCATGTGCTTGTGGCGTGAAGGTGTTAAGTGAAGAGCTTGAGACTGAGCGGTTAAAGTCGTGGTCCAAAGCAAAAAGAGTGTGCTTAAGAGCTCTGGGCACCTCTAACGGGGGACTCTAGCAAAGCTGAGTCACAATCTGAAAAGGTTCACCCAGTTATGTGTCTGTGGCATTTATGTATCCGGTGGTAATACTGGAAAATAAAATGCTTAGGGTCACGGCCAAGACTCATAAAGTAGCTGTGTTCAAGAATCAACATACTGAACTAGGAGAATCAATAACACTATCTGAATTCTGAGTTCCTATGGATGCCAATCATTCTGAACTTCAAAGGATAAAGTGCGACGCCAAAACTGTTCAGAAGCAAAAAAGCTACTAGTCCCGCTCATCTATGCACGAAAAAGATTCAATGCTCAGTCCAAGCACACACCAAGTGGGCCCCGGAAATGGATTTCTGCACTATCTGCACTTAGTTACTCATTTTCTGTAACCCTAGGTTACTAGTTTAGTATAAAAACTACTTTTAGAGATTTATTTTACATCTTTTGATCATATGTAACTTTTATCATCTCTTTTCACGTTTGGAGGTTGGCCTCACGGCCATGCCTAGACCTTTTTCACTTATGTATTTTCCACGGTGGAGTTTTTACACCCCATAGATTAAGGTGTTGAGCTCTGCTGTTCTTCATGAATTAATGCAAGTACTACTATTTTTCTTTCAATTCACGCCTACTTCTTCTCCATGATATACTCTCGTACTTAATTCAGTTAAGTCAGAATGAAGGGGTGACCCATGATAATCACCCACTATCTTCATTACTCGCTTAGCCAAGATCTGCTTACCTAACAACCACAAGCGGTCTACATGATGTTCAACGTAGTTATTGGACGACAGCCAGAGTATATTCTCTTGGGTTTCTAATCAATGATTCACATTGTGTCTCCTGACAACAGAGCATCTGAATCTGAGATTAGAACCTTCGTGGTATAGGCTAGAATCATTGGCAGCATTCCTGGGATCCGGAAAGTCTAAACCTTGTCTGTGGTATTCCAAGTAGGATCTGGGAAGGGATGACTGTGACGAGCTTCAAACCTGCGAATGTTGGGCACAAGTGACAGTGTGCAAAAGGATCAATGGATCCTATTCTGACGCTAGCGGAAGCCGACAGATGATTAGCCATGCGGTAGCTGTGCCTGGTATTTTTCATCCGAGACGAGAAATCTGACAGTTGATTAGCCATGCAGAAACCGTAGAGGACCATTTTCACTGAGAGGATCCTACAGCTTGCCATGGAAGGGAGCACGCATGGTTGGAAGAAGGCTATAGGAAAGCAGAGGTTCAGAAGCAACAAAGCATCTCCATACGCTTATCTGAAATTTCCACCAATGAATTACATAAGTAACTTTATTTTATTTTATGTTTTATTTATTTTTTAATTATCAAAACCTCATAACCATTTAAATCCTCCTGACTGAGATTTACAAGGATGACCATAGCTTTCTTCAAGCCGACAATCTCCGTGGGATCGACCCTTACTCATGTAAGGTATTACTTGGACGACCCAGTGCATTTGCTGGTTAGTTGTACGGAGTTTTGAAAAGTGTGAATCACAATTTCGTCGCAACACTACTCACAATTTCTATGACCGTCCAAATCAAGGATACTATCAATAAGGCGGCAACTATAACCAAGGTGGGAACTATAACCAAGGTTGGTACGACCACTCCAACTAGGGGTGGAGAGATAATTCCAACCAAGGCTGGAGGGACAACCATAACAGAGGAGGTAGAGACCACCAGGAAAATCAGAGGTGGAATAATAATAACAATCAGTAAAACCGGTATCAGCAGAACCAGCACCAGCCTTATGGAGTACCTCACCTAAGACAGTCTCAAGCGCCTCAGAACAACCAACAGCAGACCCCTCAGATCACTTACCCCCCTTCTTCTTCTTCTAATGATGAATTGCTTTAGTCTATTGAGCAAAGACAAAAGGCCATGGAGAGCACACTTAGCTCCACTTTGAACGGTCTGACCTCTGCTATACAAGCTCTTGCCTCACAGATCGGATCAATGAACACTCCCAATAACTAGCCTTCAAGCTCCAGTGGAATTCCTTTTCAACCCTTACCCAACCCCAAGGGTGGCATCAATGCCATCACTTTGAGGTCCAGAACTACACTGTAAGAGAGGAATCAGGAGGAACCAAGCCCACAAGAACACGCCCCAGTTGAAGACATGGTTGAAGTGGAGGATGTTGAAGAGGAAGATGTAGTACAAGACATGGTTGAAGAAGAAGCAGCTCAACCAGGGAATGGAAAGCCAAAGGAAGCTGAAGCTATACGAGACGCCATTCCTGTCCCACTTTCACACCTTACAAGGAAGCCCAGAAAGCAGATAGAACTTGACCCAAAAATGGTAGAAATCTTCAAAAAGGTTGAGGTAACTGTTCCCCTTTTTTATGTTATTCAACAAGTACCTAAATATGCGAAGTTTCTAAAGGATTTGTGCATGCATAAGGATAAGATTAATGAATTAGAAACTATTCCTTTGGGTAGTTCCATATCTGCTTTAATAGGGGATATACCTGAAAAATGTAGTGACCCAAGTCCATGCATGGTTAACTGTACCATTGGTGGTGTAATATTTTTTGACTGCATGTGTGACTTAGGAGCATACGTGAGTATTATGCCTTTGTCTATATATGATGCTTTAAGGCTCCCTCCCTTAAAAAGGTCGGCAGCTCGTTTTGTGTTAGCAGATAAAAGCATTATTACAGTGGTTGGAATTGCTGAGGACGTGCTGGTGAGCATTAAGGGGCTCACATTTTCCATTGACTTCTATATTTTAGAGATGCCCCCAAAATGACTCAGGAAGGCCATCATCCATCCTACTCGGAAGACCATTCCTGAAGACCTCAAAGTTCAAGTTAGATGCATTCTCAGGAACCTATTCTTTTGAGATAGACGGCCGAGCAGTGAGCTTCAACCTGAATGAAGCTATGAAGCATCCTCTGGAAGACCATTCCATCTTTCAGTGCGACATCATTGATGAGACTGTAGCTGCGTTCCACCAAGAAGAAGTAGAAGAGATGCACATGGAGCATGGTCCAAGTGTGGAAAAACCATCTGAACACAATGAGGACACTTTGCCATTATCACTAGCTCCAGAAGATCTAGTGCCCGGTCAGGAGCAGAAAATGGAGTTAAAGCCCCTCCCACCCCACATTAAGTATGCTTACCTTGAGGACAATCAGAAGCTCCCAGTTATCATTGCAAGGGAACTCACACCCCAATAAGAGGAGCAGTTGCTTAGTTTGCTGAGAAAACACAAGAAAGCAATTGGGTGAAGCTTTGCGAATATAGTGGGAATCAGCCCTCAAGTTTGTGAGCACAGAATATTCTTAGAAGAGGGAGCAAGGCCTGTCCGTCAACCCCAAAGAAGACTGAATCCCACCATCTTGGAGGTTGTCAAGAAGGAAGTGACCAGATTACTTGAGGCAGATATCATCTATCCCATCTCAGATAGCAAATGGGTTAGCCCAGTACAAGTGGTGCCTAAGAAGTCTGGAGTCACTACAGTGAAGAATGAGCAAGGAGAGCTCATAGCAACTAGAGTGCAGAATTCTTGGAGGGTTTTCATTGATTACAGGCGCCTCAACCAGGCCACTCGTAAGGATTACTACCCCCTGTCATTCATTGATCAAATACTAGATTACCTGTCAGGTAAATTGCATTACTGCTTTTTAGATGGTTACACAGGCTATTTTCAGATTCATATAGCTCCCGAAGATCAAGGAAAGACTACTTTTACATGTCCCTTTGGAACTTATGCTTATAAGAGGATGCCTTTTGGCTTATGCAATGCACCAGCCACTTTCCAAAGGTGTATGATGAGTTTTTTATCTGATCTTATTGAGAGTTGTATGGAAGTTTTCATGGATGATTTTAGCGTATACGGTGATTCCTTTAGCCTTTGTTTGGATAGTTTATCTAGAGTATTAGACAGGTGTGTTAGTTCAAACCTTGTTCTGAATTTTGAAAAGTGCATTTTATGGTCAAACAAGGTATTGTTCTAGGACATGTTGTCTCTAATACTGGTATTTTCTGTAGATCCAGCAAAGGTAGATGTCATTTCTAGTTTACCTTATCCCTCCTCCGTGAGGGAAGTCCGTTCATTCCTTGGCCATGCAGGTTTCTACCAGAGATTCATCAAGGACTTCAGTAAGGTATCATTACCTTTATCCAGACTGCTGTAGAAGGATGTTGAGTTTGAGCTGAGTGAGGACTGTATGAAGGCATTTGATAAGCTGAAGATCGCCTTAACTTAAGCTCCAATTGTGAGAGGACCATACTGGAGCCAGCCCTTTGAGATTATGTGTGATGCATTCAACCATGCTGTAGGAGCGGCGCTGGCTCAGCGTGCAGGTAAGGATCCTTTTGTAATTGCTTATGCTACAAAGACCTTAGACGCTGCTCAGTCTAATTACACTACCACTGAGAAAGAGCTTTTAGCTATTGTTTTTGCTCTGGATAAATTCTAAGCCTACTTACTTGGTACTAAGGTGGTAGTGTACTCAGACCATGCAGCCCTAAAGTATTTATTAGCTAAAAAAGAGTCCAAACCAAGGCTAATACGTTGGATACTGCTGCTGCAAGAATTTGATTTAGAAATTAAGGATAGGAGTGGTTCTCAGAATTTAGTGGCGGACCACTTGAGTCGTCTTAAGCACATTAAGGCTGACTCCACTCCTATCAATGATGCTTTTTCATTTGATAGCTTGCATACAGTATTTGAAGTAGTTCCTTGGTATGCGCCTATAGCTAATTATCTAGTTAGTCATACCTTCCCTCCCAACTTTACTAAACATCAAAGGGACAAGCTAAAAAGCGAGTCCAAATATTATATATGGGATGATCCATATTTATGGAGGTATGGTGCTGACCAAATAATTAGGAAGTGTGTGCCTCAATCAGAATTCCAGTTCAGTTTAGAGGCCTGCCACTCCTTTGAGAGTGGTGGATATTTTGGCCCTCAAAGAACAGCTAGAAAAATTTTAGACTGTGGATTCTGGTGGCCTACTCTTTTTAAAGATGCTACTGCCTTCTATAAATCTTGTTCCCCATGCCAGAGGTTTGGTAATATATCCAAGAGGGATGAGATGCCCCAACAAATTATGTTGTTCTGTGAGATTTTTTATATTTGGGGCATTGACTTCATGGGTCCATTTCCAAACTCAAGCGGTTTCATATATATATTTTTAGCTGTAGATTATGTTTCTAAATGGGTGGAAGCAATTCCTACTCATACTGATCATGCTAACACTGTTGCCTCTTTTGTTAGAAACCATATTATTTGTCACTTTGGATCACCACGAGCAATCGTGAGTGATCAAGGCACCTATTTTTGTAACAGGAGATTGACCACTCTACTGAAGAAGCATGGTGTCATTCATAAGGTAGCGACAGCCTACCACCCCCATACTAATGGACAAGCGGAGGTGTCTAACAGAGAAATAAAGTGTATCCTGGAGAAGATAGTCAAGCCTCATAGGAAGGATTGGAGCACCAGGCTACAAGATGCGCTTTGGGCATATCGGACAGCATACAAGACACCTATAGGGATGAGCCCCATCCGCCTGGTTTATGGAAAGACCTGTCACCTCCCAGTAGAGATAGAACACAAAGCATTCTGGGCGGTATAAGAGATCAATATGGGATTTGAGAAGGCCGAAGCGGAAAGAAAGATGCAACTACAAGAATTGGAGAACCTTCGCCTAGAAACATATGATAACTCCAGGCTATACAAAGAAAAGATGAAGGATGTACATGACAAGCACATCAAGAGGAGAGAATTCAGACCTGGGAAGTTGGTTCTCCTTTATAACTCTAGACTGCGGCTCATGCCAGGCAAGCTGAGATCTAGATGGGAAGGTCCCTACAGAGTAGAGAAGGCAGAGCCATACGGAGTCTTTCATCTGAGTCATCCTTCAAGCTCCAAATTCATCAAGGTTAATGGACATCGCTTAAAGCTATATCATGGTGAGAAGATGAAGAAAAATAAGGAGCTGGAAATCTTCCTCTTGGAGGATCCACCCACAGCAGAAGACTGAGCTAGTGGACCGTCCAACTTAAGGACGTTAAAGAAAAGTGCTAGGTGGGAGACAACTCACCATGGTACGACCTTTCAGTTTTCTTCTTCACTCTATTTTGTTTTGTTTTCCTCGGTATCCATTCATAATCTCTGCATAAATTAGTTGTATACTGCATTCTGCATTCTGAAAAAAAAAACGCACACGACGCGCAAGCGTCAGTGACGCGTACGCGTCATATGCGTGTGCATAAAAAATAAAGATTGAACAGAGAGTTGCGCGGGAATGGCGCGGGAAGGGTGCCTTGCGCACAAACTTACTCACGCGTACACATCCCTGACGTGTGCGCGTCGATTGAAATGTTGGCACTCCGCGCGTACGCGTCCAGCACATGCACACGTGGATGATGAAATCGGCGTAAATGTGTATTTGGGCAGAGAGTTGTGCTGGTGTGGGGCTGGAACTATGCTAGCACACAAGTCCTATCACGTGTATGAGTCCCTGAAGCGTACGTGTCGTTTTCCCATCCAGACCACCGACGCGTACGCATCCCTGACGCCTACGCATCGTTTCAAATTTTGGCAAATGTGCGTACTGAACAGAGAGTTGTGCATGCGTGAGGCTGCCTCTGTGCCATTTGCACAACTCATGTCACGTGTACGCGTCTCTGATGCGTACGCGTCGATTAAAAAAAAAAAGAGATCCGCGCGTACGCGTGATGCACGCGTACGCGCTTGCGACGCACAACTAAAACACCTCAGCGCCTGATTTCACACCTTCCACCCCTCAAATCCTAATTCTTTTCAATCCTAATTATTTCTTCTTTCTTCTTTCTTTCTTCTTCCCTATTCTTTCTTACTTTCTATTACTTTCTTCCTTCCTTCTTCATCTTCTTCATCAAGGTTTTTTTCTTCTTCCCCTTTTACTCTTCCATTATTACATTAATTTATGTTTCCTTCTTCTTTTTTTTCTTTTAATTTCATTATCTATGGTTTTTTTTCTTTCTTCTTCTATGCATTTTTATGTTGGTGTTAGATATTTACATGGGTGATTGTTCTCTTCTATATTTTTCTTGTGGATATTTTGGTTTGCTTGCATGTTGGATCTCATACTTTCCCTAACATATTTTACATGCCTACCAAGTGTTTGTGAAAAGTCCATATGGCATTGTGAATTTTTAATTTCTCTATTCTTATACTCTACTGCCTGTTTTTCACAAAACCCTTGCAACCTTTTATTAATTAAATATAATTGTCAATACAAACGTGATTGTTAATTTGTTACGAGTGATAATATATTTAAGCTATTGATGCTTGATCTATGCTACTCATGCCTTTGCCGGCATGCTAATAAACATCTTGCATCTACTTGCCATAATATGCACTTGCTATATTTCCATTGATGAACTGATCACATGTAGTCGCGACCATGTGTTAACGACATCCTTCTTTACCTTGGCATTGATTATCACTTGTACTGTCCTCTTCCTTGCTTTAACCCTTGGCTTTACATGTTACTTTTCTTTTCCCTTTTCAGGATGGCCACCAAGAAGGGTAAAGAGAAAGCTGCTCCCAAACCACCGGCAAGAAGAGAAACAAAAAGAGCGCTAGCTGCGGAACCATTCTCAACATTAGTCAAGCCATCCACAAAGCGAGTCAAGAGGATCATCAAGGTCGATGAAACAGAGAAAGCCTTTCCAGCAAGAGACACTGCGCGGTTCACTAACCACTACTGTGAGCAGATGATCCCCATCCTGGCTAAGCGGAACTACAACAATGAGCACCTACTCATCCTCTCTACCCATATTATTGAGTTTGTAGAGCCCCGCATTGAGCGCAGACAATGGAGATTCTTACGGAGACAGCCACGGCATGTTAACCTCTCATGGGTAGTTGAATTCTACTCCAATTTTTACATGACAATCCTGCAGTCTGTCTATGTCCATCAGAAGCAAGTCCCTATCTTTAAAGGGGCCATTCAGCAAGCCTTAAATCTCCCTCCTGCCCAGAATGATTGGATGCATACCAAGAAGCCTCTATCAAGCGCCAGACATACCAATTCAACTGGGACGACGTCCTCAGAGTTATCACACAACCTGGCAGCAGATGGATATATGGATACCATTGATCCCGACCTAAGGGCATATCAGGTTTAGCACTTACCTTGGAGGCTCGAGTGTGGGCACAGATTATGTCCCACTACGTCTTTCCGAGCACTCACGAGTCCTCTTTTACTGCAGATATGGCTGTTCTCCTCTTGTGTATCCTTACAGACCAGTCTCTCAACTTACCAAGACACCTCCGGCACAACATAGGACACGTACAGATTATGGGTAACCTACCCTTTTTCGCCTTAGTTTTAGATCTAGTCTCGACAGCCGGAGTCTTCTACAGAGCTGGGGACACCAAGACCACACTTCCGCGGGATGATCAGATTGTCCCCAACGGGAAGTACATCAGACCTGCAGTTGCCACTACCAGCCGGACCGCAGACCTGGCCGGAGATATTCCTTCTCCTTCCACATCACAAGCACCTTCAACAAATCAGTTGCTCCTACAGATACTTCAGAGGTTGGACCGGCTTGAACGGCAGGCAAAGCAAAGAGAGCGCCGTAACAAGCACCGATTTACATACCTCAAGGAGCTTATTGTTGGCAACCACCCACCTGGAGAAGCACCAGACACTCCGGACTCCACCTCACCTACCAGCACCGGGAGCCATGACAACCCCGACTGTGGAGATGCTGTTACCAGCCCCCTTTGTTCTTAACTGATGGCACCGAGGATGGTGCCGAGCTTTAAGTATGGGGAGGTCGGTCAGTACCTGACTTCCGGAGGTAACTGCTTTTTCTCAACACCAATAGGTTATTTTTCTTTAGATAGATAGGATAGATTGCATGATAATAATTGTTTGCATGTATGTTTGCTTGGTTAAAGTAATAAATTTCTTTTCAAGACTTTATTTTATAATATTTCACTAATTTAAATTGAAAATTTTTGTGTTAAACTTGTTTGAAGACTATAAATTGGAACATGAATTATAGCTAAGAACACACAACCTGTGAGATTTGAGCTTAATTACATGGTAACACTAACCATAACATTTGATTCTTGTGTGTTTCCTTCTCTATGATTGTAATCTATTTTTTTGTTCCATTCTATATGTCCATTGTTTAATGTATTTAAATGCATATATATGATTAAGGCCATTAATTGTTATTAGCTCACTTATCCCAAATAGCCTACCCTTTTTCAATGCCCTTTGTTAGCCACCTTGAGCCTTTTAATCCCCATTTGTTCTATATTTTACCACATCACTAGCCTTAAGCAGAAAAACAAATTAATTACCCCAATTGAATCTTTGGTTAGCTTAACATAGAGATGGTGTATCAACTAAGTATGGAGAAATTGTGGGAACATGGGTTAATAGGGAATATGTTATATTTCTACTTTGATAAAATATTAGGAATTTGGGTACCTACTCATGTCAGACTAGAAAAATTAAAAATCCATGTGCATTGATATGTTATGTTTACTTTTATTAAAAAAAATTCAATTAGATAAATAAATAAATAAATAAATAAGGGGACAAAATTTCTCCAATATTAAGCTAATGAAAAATCAATGCATATGTGATATAAATTAAAGGAAGAGTTGATGCATGAGTATGCAATGTAAAAGTGGGAATTTTGGGTAGCTAGGCATAATTTTATAGTTATATAGAGTATATGTGTGTTTAGGTGAGAGCTTAGGTTAATCAAAGATTCAATTTATAGCTCACTTGGCCATATATATATATA
>NC_029788.2:36943474-36986179 GCF_000816755.2 Arachis ipaensis
CCCAAATTGAATCTTTGGTTAGCTTAAGATAGAGATTGTGTATCAACTAAGTGTGGAAAAACTGTGGGAACTTGGGTTGACAGGAAAGTGCTAAATTGACAAATTATTTAGAATTTGGGTGCATGCTCATGTGAAACCAAAATAATTGAAATACCATGTGCATTGATATATGTTATGTTTATTTTTAAAAAAATCCCTATAATTAAATAATCAAATAAGGGGACAAAATTATCCCAGTATTAAGTTTAGTAAAAAAAATCAATGCACATGTAATAAAAATTAAAAATGATTTGGTACATGAGTATGTGATACAAAAGTGAGAAATTTGGATAGTTAGGCATAATGTTAGAGTTATACAGAATATGTGTATGTTAGGTGAGATCATAGACTAATCAAATATTCAATTTATAGCTCACTTGGCCATATATATATATATATATATATATATATATATCCTCACCCTTACCTTAGCACCATTACAACCTTGAAAAGACCTCATGATATTTGCATTGGTGCATTAAATATTTGTTGATTGGTTAGATGAAGAGAAAAGTTTTAGAAAGCATGACTAGAGAAGACTAGAGTGGACTACCCTATACACTTGAGAGATTAGAGTGCATATACACTACCAGTGAGGGTTCAATGCTTAATTCTATATTTCCTGCTTTCATGAGCTACCTTCTTACAAGTTTACCTGTCTTTTATTGTATGATTTGAATTGGTGGAATTTGATCTATATTTGTCTTGGAGAATTTGTTTATTTTTAACCAAGTAGATAGAAACATCTTAGCATATAGTTGCATTCATGTACATAGGTTGCATTGCATTGCATGAGTCTTACTTTTCCTTACTCATTTATTTTATCTCCTTGAGCTTAGCATGAGGACATGCTAATGTTTAAGTGTGGGGAGTTTGATAAACCACTATTTTATGGTTTATCTTGTGCTGATTTGAGTGGCTTTTATCAAGTCTTTACACACTTATTCATACTATTTGCATAGCTTTACAATTCCTTCCTAGTTTTGTTCTATGATTGAAAACTTGCTTCCTAAGACTTTACTTTTTGTATTTTAGTTTCTCTTTATACTATTCGAGCCGTGATCCGTGTGTTAAGTGTTTCAGGCTTTATAGGGCAGGAATGGCTTAGAGGATGTAGAGGAAGCTTGCAAAAATGGAAGAAACACAAGAAACTAAGCAGATGACCAGCAAGCATCGACGCGCACGCATGGCTCACGCATGCGCGTGATCTGGAGATTTTCACAGCAACGCGTGCACGTACCTGGCGCGTACGCGTGAAAGCGAGTTTGTGCAGCGACGCGTGCGCGTACCTGACGCATACGCGTGACATGCGCGACCTGAAGAAATCACAGAAAATGATGGGGGCGATTTTGGGCCAAGTTTGGACCCAGTTTTCAGCCCAGAAACACATACTAGAGCCAGGGAACAGCAGAGACTCAAGACACATTCTCATTACGCATAGTTTTAGTTTAGTTTTGAATCTTAGAGAGGAAATTCTACTCCTTCCTCTAGGGTTCTTCACATTCATAGTTTTAGAGTTTATTGCTTTTACTTTGGATACTGAGAAGAATCATTACCTCCGTTGAAGTTTCATTATTCTAGTTTGTTTTCTTATCCCTTTACTTTTTATTGCCCATTAACCTTGTTTGGATAAGTATGTTGCGCTTTGGGATTTATTAATGCAAAGTACTATTTTTATTTTTAATTAATTTTCAATTATTGTTTATCATGTCTTCCTTTTATTCCCTTTTTAATTCTGTGAAAGTTATATTTATGTTAATGGAGTAGTTTCCTAACTTGATTGAGAGTTGATTAAGAGGAGAACCTTGAGTTGGAATACTCAAGTGTTAATCTTAATTGGAAGTTGTTGGCTGACTCTCTAGTCTCTAACTCTAATCCTTCCTTAGGAAAGGATTAGAACCTGAGAATATAGTTGGTTAGTTAATTACTTGACTTTTTCTTATATAGTAAGGGATGACCAAGTAGAACAACAACCTTTTATTATTATACTTGGGAAAATCCAACAAGGATAGCACTTTTAATTAATCTTCTCCCAGTCAAGGCTTTTAGTTGAATTATATAAATTCTCTTGTTAATTTCCATTGCTTGTATTTACAATTATTTATTTTTCTATTTCTCAAACTAAAAAATCTCTTGGAAAACCTCTGACCAATAAGCTGCACTCTTTTGTCAACTCGTTGGGAGACGACCTGGTATTTCTACTCCAGTATTTTGTTCTTAATTTTGTGATAAATCTTTTCTAAATTGATAAGCGAATTTTAGTCGGTTAAGAACTGTACTTGCAACGCTGTTTTCTCTATAAATTCTTAATCGGTAAATTTTCGCCTTGTCAGACACATACATATTTTCCAATCTTTACTGTGAGCTCCGTTTCCCTACCTATCGGAAGACAAAGCTGAACATTGAGAAGAAATTGGCCCTTCCCAACGACCTGAGGCGCTCCATTAATACCCGCATTCAGGGATTGGGCTTAGGGTTTGTTGATAGGGATTTGGGAAGGATAAACACTTCATGGGTCAAGGAGTTTTACTGCAACCTCTTCTGCACGACTCTTGAGTCAGTCCACCTACGGGGCAGACAGGTTTTAGTGACTGAGGCTGCTATTGAGGGTGTATTGCATTGCCTACCTCGAACTAGTGACACATGTGCATACCAGCAGGCAGAGATAGAAATAAATGCTATGGCCTTTGATTATGAGGCGCTGAGGTGCGTTATTGCCATGCCGGACACCCCTTGGGTGATGGATTCTAACAACAAAAGGCCCAAGGGGATGTTATTTACTTATCTGTCTAGAGAGGCTAGCACTTGGCAGCAGATATTCGCCCACTATATCCTCCTTACTACCCATATTTCTGAGATTCCGATGGATATGCTCCTTCTGATTGGCTGTGTCATGGAGGGGAAGGAGGTATACTTCGCCCGGTTGATCAGGTGAGGCATGTGGCGAGTACACATCCGTGGCCTTCTACCATTTCTCACCTTGGTCACTACGATGATTGAGTTAGCTGGTGCCCCATAGAGGGACGATGACTTGACACCACCACCCCTAGACGACGACAACAAGGAGGTTATTATTTTGTAGGGTACGTGGGTGCACGAGAAGCCCCCATCCAGGCGCCGCTCTCGAGATAGAGCAGCAGTAGAGGCAGGTAGACCTTCCATCAAAGCTATTAAAGATAACTCAACACCAAATGATGTTGGTGATCTCGTTGAAGACTCTTCCATCAAAGGTGAAGTTGATATGGAAGTAGATTTCACACAACCTCCTAAATTTGACTTGATTGATGATGAGGAGGAATTGGAAGAAGTCAACACCCAAGAAGAAGATGAAAGAAGTTATCAAGAGGTGGGGATACCCAAAGAAGAGCATAAGAAAGTCGACCTTGCATTGTCTAAGTGTGGAGAGGTTTCCTTCCCCAAGCCACCATCCAACATATTGTTCAAGTGGGTAAAATTCTCAAATCTAAGCTTTACTTTCTCACTTGAATATGACTTGATTGAAAATGATGGTCAACTTAGAGCTTTTTGTGGAGTTAAGAGTAAAAAGGAGTTGTGTAGTGGTTGGAAGTTCGGAATTAGGCTCATTGAGGTCAAAGCTTTAAAGCATAGGGACCATGATTGGATGAATGATACTCTACATGGGCCTATGAAGAAGACTTGGTGTGCTAGAGAGAATTCTACTTGTCACCCGCCCGAACGAAAAATTCATGAAGACCAACTCGAAGACGGGTGCGAAAATAAGATATGGGATCCCGGATTGAAGCATGAAGACCAACTATGGAAGCTCCTATCTTGGGTGGAACTCCATCCAAACTTGGTGAAGATGGTTAGAACTTCTGTCAACCATTTGAGGAGCAAAGATCCTTGGAGAATCAAGGATGAGTACAAGCATAACCCACCATGACAAAGAGCTTCCAAAATGTCCAACTTAAGGACTTCAAACTAAAAGTTCTAGGTGGGAGACACCCACCATGGTAAACTCTTTCTACCCTCTTGCATTTTTGATTAATAAGTGAATTGAGTTACCATTATAGATAGTTTTCTTTCCATATACTTGGTTCAATAAATTAGTTATAGGCTACTTGTGGAGCAAGTCTCTTTTGTTTGTACTTGAAAAATTCTCAAAAAGCTAAAAAGTTTTTTTGTTATTCTGTATTTTTTTGGTCAATTCTGAGTTGTAGGTAGTGTTAGGAGGATTGTGAGCTGTTTTTGTTATTTCTAAAAAAAAAAGGGGGGCAAGACGCGTACGCACGCTGTGCGCGTGCGCGTCCATATGCAGATACAGGCCCATACATTTTCCAGAGAGTTGGGCCACTCTCGCGCCAACACTAGGCTAATGGCATAACCGCCTACACGCGTATGCGCACTGCGCACATAGGCGTCAATATACATACTTTGCAATGCACGCGGACGCGCACATACCGCCTGCGCGCCAATTCACTGAAGCAGTTCCCAGGCCTACAACCCGATAGTTGTGCTGATCCTGGGCTAGCATTAAGCCTCTGGCCCAACTCACCCCGTGCGCGTCCGCGCCCATGCATACATCCCCCATCTACGCGAAGGCGCACCTGACGTTTCTGCGCCACTCGTTCATTTTTCCACCCACGCGGACGCGCACCGTGCGCGTAGGCATGGATTCGAAAAACTTTAACCCAGGGACGCGGTGAACCCTAGCACATTCGCACAACCCTCACCCCCAACGTCTCTCTCTCTTTGTCTCCTCAAATCCCATGACCCATCACCTTCACTCCCAAAACAACCACCCTCTGGCGAGATGCCACTACCGCCTCTGCCATCCTCTTCCCTCGTCTCTTTCTCTCTTCCTCGCTTCCCTTCTCTCACCGTTTCTCTCTTCTCTACCCTCTCTCACCCTCGGCCTCTCACCTTCACTCCTTCCATCACTGCCAGTGCCTCTGGCAAACCCTTCCGCAACCCTCACCACCACTCTCTCTTTTCCCCCTTCTCACATTCTGCCCCTACGCATTACTGAACACCATTCCTTTGCACTTCACCTTCTGTTTGCATTCATACCCCTGCTCCGGCCTTTACTCCTCGTGCTGTGCCCTGCGCAGCCGTGAGTCCTCTGCGCCACCACCATTCTGGGCAACACTATTCCTGCCCCCTCTCTTATTTCCTATTCCGTCTTGCTACACTCCAGGTTCCATACCCTCACCTCTGCTCCTGCTTTGAGTCTCTGCTTTCTTTTTAATTAATTTTGTTGTTCATATTAGTTAGTTAGTTGATTAATTTTGATTGCTAGATTAGGTAGATATGCATGTTTTAGTTGATCCTAGGTTGTTAGGTAGCTAAGTTGTGGTTAGATGATTTTAGGCCTGATAAGTGCTCCGTATTTGTTTACCTTCCGAATGCATATTCCTTGTTTGCTGAGTGATGGTTGATGAGTTGTTCTGTATCCATATTGATACAGCTTTGCTGCTATTTCACTGCTGCCCTGCTAAATTCTAGTTGTTGAGTTATGTTTCATGCTACCTGTGCATATGTATTGCATGCTTCTCTCTTGCTTGATGAGATTTTTGAATACATGTGTGATTTATTGCTGCTGTTTGCTATCCGGGAACGTCTAAATTACTGCCGGAATGCTGCCCAAATTTTTAAAAATTGTTGTTCTTCAACTTGTTACTTAGGATTGGACTTGGTACCTCTCAAATTGAGCTTCGATTGAGTTTACTAAGTTCAACCCTAGGTCACTTGGGTTGGCATTGCCGCTTTTGTCATGATTCCCGTGATATGCATCCATTCGAACCTTTACGTGCTTTCACTTTTCAAGTTAATCAAATCCCTTCTGAATTGTGCTAAACTCATCACTTGATTTAACTTGACAATTTTCTCGAACATGGTTCGCTCTTTTACAATAATTGGTGCATTTCACTTGTGTAACCCACTTGATTCAAAAATTGGTTTCTAACTTGGGTTATGTTACTGATGCGTGAGCATCTTTCCTATCTTTTCCTAGTGAATTTGCATCTAAATTGTTGAGTTTAATAAAGAATTAATTATCTTTTAGCCAATATGGATGATACTTTGAGTCTTGTGCAATTCTGTTTATTTTAGGTAGCATTCAGCTGGATTTGATGGAGTTTCTGCAGAAGAAGAAATGAAGGCGAATGATGCTGTCAACCCTGACCTCTCTGCACTCAAACCTAAATAACTAGAGCTACAGAGGTCCAATAGACGTGATTCTAGTGACGTTGGAAAGCTAACTTCCAGAGCTTTCCAACGATATATAATAGTCCATACTTCTTCTCCGAACTCGCTGCCAAGGCTGCGCCTAACTTGAGATTTCTCAAGTTAGGCGCAAGACACAACAACAATACGCGAGATTGGTCCTGCCCACATCAAGTTAGGCGCACTAAAGCCCAATTTAGGCGCAGCTTCACTCAACTAAACTCCAATTCATGCTGTCAAACCCAAGTTAGGCGTGGATCCTAGTGAAGCCAAGTGGTCCCCATCCATCAATTGAAGATTTGCTGATTGCTATAATTAATTCTAATTTAAATTCAAATTTTAAAAATAGAAAAAGATATTATGTTAGTTTTAAAGATAGATTTAAATTAATTAGGATTAGATATAAATATGGGGATACCACCTCAACATTATTCCATTCCAGACTTCCAATTCTATACAAATTTACATTCCGTAATCCTAGTTTTCTACTCTGAACCATGAGCAACTAATCCTCCATTGTTAAGGTTAGGAGCTTTGTCTATTTGTATGGATTGATTTTATTGCTTTATTTATTTTAATTCATGTCTGGATTTATAATTTAAGAATTATTTTCGCTCTTTATCTTATGAATTTGGGTGGAACGGAAGTATAACCCTCTTTCTATTTGAGTTCTTGTATAACTTGGAAAAGCTCTTTACTTGAACAACAGCTTGAAACATATTCTCCTAAATTTTAATTATCTGGATTTAACGGGATACGTGACATATAATCCTTTTATCTTTGGGTAATTAGAGTTTTTGTGGCATATAAACTGGAATTTGATCATGCAGCATCTAATTGGAATTAACTGACCAAGGAATTGGCGGTTGATAAATTTTAGAGGAGACTAGAAAGGTCTAAGGAATTAGGGTCTAGTCACATATAGTTTGCCAGAAATTAAATCCTACATAATTAAAATAATTAGTAAGAAAAGTAAATCCGGAAAAATAGATAACTCTGAAGCCTTAACTGCCTTCTCAATATTTTATTCCCAACTTATTTATATGTCTATCTTTAATATTATAAATTTACTGTTAATATTTTAGAACTTTCAAACACTATTTTCTGTTTGTCTAACTAAGCCTATCAAACACTATTGTTGCTTAATTCATCAATCCTCGTGGGATCGACCTTTACTCACGTAAGGTATTACTTGGTACGACTCGGTGCACTTGCCGGTTAGTTTGTGGTTAGAAATTCTGCACTAGTTACACAAAGTGTATTTCACCTTTTGTCAACACCAATTATTGCATAATCAGTGACCATGACATTGATTGATGACTTGTTCTCAATTCATTGCTTCTTTTGCAATCTCATATTTCATCATCAATGATTGCTTCTCCCCCATGTTTGTGAGTATGCTTGTTATCCATACTTGTGATTCATTGTGATTAAGCAAATGACCATCATACCCCTAACCTTTGAACCACTTTTTCTAACTTTTAACTTGCCTAACATGCTGATTTTTCTTTTTAGTTTTCAACTAACTCTTTAACCATTCTTTTTGGGTATGATGCTCATTGAGCTTAATGAACAAGCATTGTGCATATATTACTTGAATTTTTGGTTTATGGCTTTTGTGTTGGATGCTAATTCCTGTTGCTTATACTCCAAGTTTTCTTCCTTTTGACTCACTTCATGTTAATATGCCATTCCTTGCTTTCCATTCTCCTATTTGGCCTATTTGCTTATATAATGTCAAATTTTCTTTCAGGATGGCCGATAGAGGAAAAGCAAAGGCTACTACCTCAAGAAAGAGGAAGAAATCTCAAGCCTCTACCCTCTCTTCTTATGCCAACTACGCCAAGAATCCACTTAATAAAGTGGATAAACAGAATCAACAGCTACCGCCCACTGACACATACAGATTTTCCAATCTTTACTGTGAGCTCCGTTTCCCTACCTATCGAAAGACAAAGCTGAACATTGAGAAGAAATTGGCCCTTCCCAATGACCTGAGGCGCTCCATTAATACCCGCATTTAGGGATTGGGCTTAGGGTTTGTTGATAGGGATTTGAGAAGGATAAACACTTCATGGGTCAAGGAGTCTTACTGCAACCTCTTCCACACGACTCTTGAGTCAGTCCACCTATGGGGCGGACAGGTCTTAGTGACTGAGGCTGCTATTGAGGGTGTATTGCATTGCCTACCTCAAACTGGTGACACATGCACATACCAGCAGGCAGAGATAGCAATAAATGCTATGACCTTTGATTATGAGGCACTGAAATGCGTTATTGCCACGCTAAACGCCCTTTGGGTGATGGACTCTAACAACAAAAGGCCCAAGGAGATGTTATTTACTTATCTGTCTAGAGAGGCAAGGACTTGACAGTAGATATTCGTCCACTATGTCCTCCCTACTACCCATTTTTTCGAGATTCCGATGGATATGCTCTTTCTAATTGGCTGTGTCATGGAGGGGAAGGAGGTATACTTCCCCCGGTTGATCAGGCGAGGCATGTGGCGAGCACATATCCGTGGCCTTCTACCATTTCCCACCTTGGTCACTACGATGATTGAGTTAGCTGGTACCCCATGGAGGGACGATGACGTGACACCACCACCCCCAGACGACGATGACAAGGAGGTTACTATTCCGTGGGGTACGTGGGTGCACGAGAAGCCCCCATCCAGGCACCGCTCTCGAGCTAGAGCAGTAGTAGAGGCAGCTAGACCTTCATCTTCTACAGCAGCGATAGGACCATCTTCTTCAGCAGCCGCAGTAGCACCTTTACCACCACCACCAGCACCCGAGCCGACATATCTGCTAGTACAGCGCTTGTTTCGCTTCATGGAGCGCAGCGAGTGTCGTATCATGCGACGTCTCGATCTCATAGACCAGGTGTTTATCTTACAGGGCATTGAGCTACCCCTTCTCCCCGACTCTCCCGCTTCCGATGAAGAAGATCACGAGACAGAGCACGTGGAGAAGCATGTTGAGGAGCTGACTCAGCAGGAGGCCCCTCCACAGACGCAGGCCACTCAGGAGACCCAGTAGCCTCCCGAGGAGCCAGTGCCCCAGACTGAGACCCAGCCAGAGCTAGATGCGACCGTTGACCCTCACCATGAGCCCGATCAGTAGCATCGAGGAAGATGCTTCATCTTAAGTGTGGGGAGGTCATCGTCGTCGCCGTCGGTGGATTTGGTGAACATTTTCAAACACTATCGCTTAGTTTATCTTATTTTGCTTTATTTTGCACTATTTTGGGATTATTGTACATATTTGCTATTATGGATACTTTTATTTTGGTTGTTGCACACTTTTTATTGTATATATTGCATTTTAGCTTTGTGGTTGTGATTTGGAAAATGTTTTGAATTGTTGAAAACCTAGTTAAACCCTTTGTGCATAAAAGAATTTGTTTTGATTGGAAAACAGGGTAAACTATGTATGATTTTCTGTCATTTTGTTTTGATTAATTTCAGCTTAGGTCACATTCTTGGATCACTCTACATGTAACTCTCTACACTCTTGGAAAATAACATTCAAAGAGGCAGATGAGCTCATTGAGAGAGTTATCAAGAACCACCAGTACTTATACTCATCTGAGGAGACTATAGCTGCAAGGATTACTGGGAATGAACTTATGTTTGAACAATTATACAGTAGCGTGCAGAATAAAGTTGCTGAGGTTCATAGTGATCCTCCAGATACTCATTGTGATATGAGTGGTAACCTCCCTCAAGGAATTAATAATGCATGTTATTTTTTATTCCAGTGTTGGGAAGAAAATGCTTTCTTTTTTGTTCTAGTTTGTTTGTGAGAATTAATGAATATTTGGTTTGCTGATGAGTGTCGTATTCTTATTTCTATCATCGTATCTTTTGTTCTATCAAAATATTCTTTTTACTATTAGTTAAAATATGCAACATCTGTTGTGCGACCATTTTACTATCACATGATTTGGGAGTTGTAAAGGATAATCTTTTAAAACTTCTTAAAGAGATTTAGATTATAGCTTTGAATGTAAATAAGGTTTATGATTAAAAATGATGAGTTTAGCTAATATATGCTCAAATGACACAAATAAAGATTAATATTAATAAAAAATTCTAATTCATGTCAATAGATAACCAATATTTATATTAAAAACTAAACTTTACACATTTTTATATAAAAATGTGTAAAGTTTAGTTTTTAATATAAATATTGGTTATCTATTGACATGAATTAGAATTTTTTATTAATATTAATAAAAAATTCTAATTCATGTCAATAGATAACCAATATTTATATTAAAAACTAAACTTTACACATTTTTATATAAAAATTTTTAAATTAATAACCTTAATCTATAATTAAATCCAAAAATTATAACATCATGTGAGAGTTGGCCTCATATTTATAAAAAAATGACAAATAATCATACATAGTTTGAACGTATATAATGAAATTAATCCTTTTTATTTCTTTATGGAATTATCTTAAAACAAACAATGTAAATTTACCATTTGTATGAATAAAATCTAACCATATGTGGAACAAGCGAGAGAGATATAGATGTATATACAATAGCATATCAGAGGCAAAGAACTGGCACATGTGAATGCTAATAAAATTAGATGGATTAATGCTATGTGAGCCATCTTTGTATATATTTCTCTTTTATATTTTTATCTTTAATATTAACATGATTATGGATAGAAATGAATTCAAAAAAATAAATAATAAAAGTAAGGAGAATACAATTCCTGCATAGGAATTACAAAATGTTATCACTTAATCACAAACTGGCATATATCACATGACAGCATGGCATTAAAACACAAGTAAAGGGAAAAAATGAAAACAAAAAATATGGTAGTACTGAAACATGAAAATAATTCTTATTAAAATACTTTTTTTTCAAAAATTATTGATAGAGAAGACATACACAGCTGCGTGAGTATAAATATTTCTCCTTCTATTTTGATGTGCACTCATTTATTTCCAAGAAATTTTTGCTTAGTTCTTATTATTTTATCTATTCTTTTTTCTACTTAGCCGCCAAGGTTGAAGTTTCAAATTGTCAATATGACCAGAAGCTTGCATTGCTCACTATAGTCTTATTTATTTATTCATTATTTTTCAATTACAACTTGATACATGTCATTTAAGAAGATGATTCTGTATGTGTGGATATATATCATACATAGTAATTTGGCTGTGTGTGCAACGAAAGTGACAAGTGTTATTATATAAAAGACGAAACTAAAACAATCCAATACATAGTGAAAAGGTGGAGAATAATGTGGTATTTACCTCATGCATCTTCCTAATCAACCTTATCAAAATGGCATAAAGTTTAATTGCTCTATGAATATAATGAATCATATATAGTTGATCGTAGAAATATGCAAAGATATACACATCAATTAATGATGTTATTGAATGCTAAATGTCTTATGATATAAAGCCTTATACTCTTGAATATTAAATTTAAACTTCTACATTTTTGCTAAGATTATATACAATGAGTTTATCCACTTGTTTCTAAGTTGAGTCCAATCCGTTTGCTAGTCAAACTCAAATATCAATTCTTGATATTTGAGGTTTGATTTTTTTTTCAGATAGAATTATGAAGAACAAGAAAAATTAGTACAATCCCATTACTCTCTCTTTCTTCATCCAACTCCAATAAAAATAATAAATAATAAATAATAAGCAACAACATAATCTAAAAACTAAACACCGTGAGTCCAATCAAAATAACATTCAACTTTAAAATCAAGAATAAAAACAAGAAAGAAAGAGCAATGGGGGACATCAAACTAGATTAGCAGTTCAGGTAAAAAATACAAAGATTTCTATTTTAGAATATGGTGATCTTACTCATGGATATTGACGAACGGACTTTCTTCTAGTAAAGAATTCACAATAAATTCTCGTTGCTAGTATAGTTTCTAAACCAACAGAGAATCCTTTCGTACAAAAATTTTGTTTGTCACTAAAGCAAATCCAATAAAAATAATAACCGAAGTATTTAAATCTCGGGTCGTCTCTTAAGGAATTGCAGGGAAGTGTGTTGTTATTGGTTATGGGTTTTCTGAGAATTTTTAGAGTTGAAGAATGGAAAAATAAATAATTATAAATTAAAGCAACAAAAATAAACAAGAAGTTTTATGTAATTAAATTAAAAGCCTTGACCCGGAGAAGATTAATTGGAAGTTCTATCCTTGTTGGATTTCTCAAGATTAACAGTAATAGGTTGTTATTTCTACTTGGTTATCCTTTACTAAATAAAGGAAAGTTAAGTTGGGAGCCAACTTCTGTTCACAAGTCCTAATCCTCTCCCTTGGGAAGGATTAGTGTGTGTGGCCAGAGAACCAATTAAAAATTAACTCTTGAGTCTTCCAACTCAAAGGTCTCCAAATATTAATCAACTCCAAAATCAAGTTGGGAGCCTACTCCATTGACATGGATGCCAATTTCATAAACCATAAAAAGGAATAAAAGAAAGACATGGTAATTAAAATTAAATGGAAGCAATTAAACAAATAATAAAATTAAATGAAAAAATACTCTTTGCATTAATAATTTAAAGGAACATTGAACCTGGAATTGAGAAGAAGAAGAAATCCTAATCCTAAAACCTAAGAGAGAAGAGAGAGCCTCTCTCTCTAGAAACTACATCTAAACCTAAAAAAATTGTCAATAATGAATGAATTTTGATGAATAAATGTGATTCCTCGATTCTGCAACCTCTATTCTGTGTTTCCAGGATTGGATTTGGGCCGAAAAGGAGCCCAGAAATTGCTGGGGGCGAATTCTGCAACTTTCTGCACGTGGAGTCTGTCACGCGTGCGCGTAGGTCACACGTGCGCGTCATTTGGTGATTTCTCTTGTCACGCATACGCGTCGCTCGTGTTTTGCGCTAGGCACGCGTCTGCGTCGTCCATGCGTGCGCGTCACTACCTGTTTCTCAAATACTTCATTTTTCTCGTTCCTTCCACTTTTTCATGTTTCCTTTCCATCCTCTAAGCCATTCCTACCCTATAAAGCCTGAAAATACTTAACACACAGATCACGGCATCGAATGTTAATAAAGGATAATTAAAATTAACAGTTTTAAGGCCTAGGAAACATGTTTTCACATATATCACAGAATTAGGAAGGATTTGTAAAACCATGCAAATTATGTGAATAAGTGAGCAAAGACTTGATAAAAACCACTCAATTAAGCACAAGATAAATCATAAAATAGTGGTTTATCAGACATCGTACAAGGTGATTGGTTGTCTTTTAATTTGAATAAATAGGTCTATGGTTCGATAATTAATTCTTAATAATGCAATTCTTTTGGTTTTGCACTCATAAGAACTAAAAGCTATAAGGGTCTTTTATCAATCTTCAAGAATGTGACCTAAGCTGCCTAAACTTTATACATAAATAAATAGGAAGAATGACCTAAAGGTTTAGGAAAAAAGTAGAAAGATCAGAGACAGAGGACTTAGGAGAGATTAAACCTTTAAATTAAAATGCATTATAGAGGTTTTGGTGATTTACTTTAATTTTTTTCACATATTGTCTTTTACATATCTCTGAATTTATAAATTTATTAAGTAAATAGAGGTTACTTGAAGTACTTTGATCCTTTGTGATATGGTTGTACAAATAGGGAATATATCTTCAAAGTTTTATCAACTCTTCCGTTTAAGATTCATGTTGACATACAGAGGGGTGGTGGGCTTTAGAGAATTTTTTTACGTCATTTTGCTGATGCCATTTGAAGTATATTTCATTGTGAATTTTTTTATTAAATGCCAAAGTTTTTATCTATTTAATACACATTATTACTGTTTTAGAGATATATGTTAATATTATTATCAGGTTATACATTTCTTTCAATATGTTGTTAGTATGGTTTTATTGATGTGTTACAAATGCCATTATGCAATCAATAGCTTTATTATTATTATTATTATTATTATTATTATTATTATTATTACTACTACTACTGCTACTACTACTGCTGCTGTTACTACTGCTGCTACTACTACTGTTAATGCTACTACTACTTCTGCTACTACTACTACTGCTATTGCTATTGTTACTACTAAGTTTTGATTTTTGATTTTATTTTTATTTGTTGGCAGATGTAACTAGATCTTATACCAAAAGTCAAAAAATATGGTTTGAATGTTATTCAAATTTATATGTTCCCGAATAAGCATGAGCTTTCACCTGGCAAAGGAATGAATAATGCATGTTATTTTTTATTCCAGTGTTGGGAAGAAAATGCTTTCTTTTTTGTTCTAGTTTGTTTGTGAGAATTAATGAATATTTGGTTTGTTGATGAGTGTAGTATTCTTATTTCTATTATCGTATCTTTTGTTCTATCAAAATATACTTTTTACTGTTAGTTAAAATGTGCAACATATGCTGTGCGACCATGTCACTAGCACATGATTTAGCAGTTATAAAGGATAATCTTTTAAATATGTTAAAAGAGATTTAGAGTATAGCTTTGAAGGCAAATAAAGTTTATGATTAAAAATGATGAGTTTAGCTAATATATGCTCAAATGACACAAATAAAGATTATTATTAATAAAAAAATTTAATTCATTTCAATAGATGCACAATATTTACATTAAAAACTAAACTTTACACATTTTTTATATAATAATTTTTAAATTAATAACCTTAATCCATAATTAAATCCAAAAATTATAACATCATGTGAGAGTTGGCCTCATATTTATATAAAAATGACAGATAATCATATATAGCTTGAACGTATATAATGAAATTAACCCTTTTTATTTTTTTTATGGAATTATCTTAAAACAAACAATGTGAATTTACCAGTTGTATGAACAAAGTCCAACCATATGTGGAACAAGCGAGAGAGATATAGATGTATATACAATAGCATATCAGAGGCAAAGAACTGGCACATGTGAATGCTAATAAAATTAGATGGATTAATGCTATGTGAGTGGTGCATGACAGAAGTTAACCAATTAAAAGAATTCAAATAAGAGAACAGCGTTGTACGTATAGCTCTTAACCAGCTAAGATCCGTCTCACCAATCTAAAAAGGGTTGTCACAAATTTTAGAAATAAAAATACTGGGAGTATGAGTCCCAGGTCGTCTCCCAAAGAGTTGCAGGAAAGAATGCTAATTTATTAATCAGAAAATTTCCAGAAAGTCTGAGTCGGATAATGAGTAATTAAATTAATTGAGAATTAAAGCAATTAACTAAGAATTATTAGAAATATTAAAAGGTCTTGACTGGGGGAATAATTAATTAGAAGTTCTATCCTTGTTGGAATCTTCTCAAGTGTAGTGTAAAGAGGTTGTTGTTTCACTTGGTTAACCCTTATTGAATAAGGGAAAGTATAGTGATTAAACTAACTCTTACCCGCAATTCCTAGTCCTCTCCCTTGGGGAGGTCTAGTGTTAGTAGGTACAGAATTAGCCTACAACGTCCAATATAACTAAGCACTTGAGCATTCCAACTCAAGTGTCTCCTCTTAATTAACCCCCATGTCAAGTGGAATTTCTACTCCATTGACATGGATTTAATAATCATAAAAATATAACAAGACATAATTGAATAAAATAAAATAGAGAGATTTAAAATTAATTAAAAATAAAAATAACTCTATATATTAATAAACTCAAAATATAACATACTTAATTGAATAGAGTCAATAATCAACTGAAAAGAGTAAAGGATAAAGGAACAAACTAAAGTAGTGTCTTCACGGAGGTAATGGCTCTTCAACATCCACAATCCAAAACAAAAGCATAAACTATCAATGTAATACTAATCTAGATTCAGATCTAAAACTAAAGTAATCCTAATGTGATGAATCTGAATGTGTGTGGATGCCTCTTGAGTCTCTGCATGTTCTCTCGCTTTATTTTGTGTTTCTGGGCCGAAAATTAGGTTAAAACGTGGCCCGGGATTGTCTCCAGCGTATCCTGTAATTTCTGCAGATCGCGTAGGTCACACGTACGTGTCGTCCACGCGTTTGCGTCATTCAGCGATTTTCCTTGCCATGTGTTCCTGTTGTTCACGCGTTTGCGTCGCTGCGATTTCTCCATTTTGCGCATTCGCGTGAGCCATGCGCTCGCGTCAGTGTTCGCTGGTCATCTCCTTAGTTTCTTGTGTTTCTTCCATTTTTGCAAGCTTCCTCTCCATTTTCTAAGCCATTCCTGCCCTATGAAACCTGAAACACTTAACACACGGATCACGACATCGAATGGTATAAAGAAGGATAAAAATACTTAATTAAAAGATCTCTAGGAAGCAAGTTTTCAACCATGGAACAATTTTGGGAAGGAATTGTAAATACATGCTAATCATATGAATAAGTGGGCAAAGACTTGATAATACCATACAATTAAACCTAAGTTTTCACCTAACATACAGACACTCTATATAACTCTAGAATCATGCCTAGCTACCCAAAATTCTCCACTCTTGTATTACATACTCATGCATCAACTTTCTTTTAATTTTTATCACATATGCATTGATCTTTGAACTTAGCTTAACTTAGATTAGGGGTAATTTTGTCCCCTTATTTATTTATTTATTGAATATATATATAAAAACATGAAAATAGACAGCTTATCAATGCACATGGATCTTTAATTTTTCTAGTTTCACATGAGTAGGTACCAAGAAGATGCTCATTGTTATAGTTCCTTGCTGCCAGGATGGGGAACATCTGCTCACAGTAGCGGTTAGAAAATTGTACAGTGTCCTTTGCTGGAAAAGCTTTTTCTTTTTCATCGACCTTGATGATCCTCTTGGTTCTTTTTATTGAGGGTTTAACCGCTGTTGAAGAAGGCTCTTCCACTAATGCTCTTTTTGTTCCTCTCCTTGCTGGTAGTTTGGGAGTAGCTTTCTCCTTGCCTTTTTTGGTGGCCATCCTGAAAAGGAAAGAGGTAAGTACATATAAAGCTAAGGGTTCGAGCAAGGGAGCGAACATTATGGTTGATAATCAATTCACGATAAAGAGGGATGTCATTAACACATGGTCTGGACTACATGTGAAAAGTTCATCAAAGGTAATATAGCAAGTGCATGTGATGGCAATTGAAAGCGAGATGTTTATTGGCATGCCGGCAAAGGCATGAGTAGCATAGATCAAGCATTCAATGTCCAAGTTAGATTACCAAGTCTTTCAAACTAATAACCTATTTGTATTGACAATTAAATTGAATTAATAAAATATAAAAGGGGTTTTGTGAAAAACAGGCAGTAAAGTAGTTGAATAGAATATTTTACAAATGCATAATGCCATACGAACCTTTTCACAAACACTTAGCATACATGGTAAATATGTTGTTGAAAATATAAGATAGAACATGCAAGCAACCCTTTATGGAAGTAATATTAATTGTCAAACAATTTCATAATAATCCACAAGCAAAATATAGAAATAAATAATGACCCAAATAAATTTCTAACACCAATTAAAGGAATAAAAAGAAGGAAAAAGAAAATATGGATAATGAAAGTAAAAGAGAAATAAATAAGAAAACATGAATAAAAGAAAAAGAATAAGAATAAAGAAGGAAGAAGAAAAGAACCTTGATAATGGATGTGAAAAAGAAAAAAGAGAGAAAGTAAAAAGTGAGAAAGAATAGAGAAGGAAGAAGAGAGAAGAAGGAAGGAATAAGGCATAAGAAAAATTAGGATTTGGGGAAGAAAAGATAAGATATTTTGGCTGATCTGGATAAGCTATGCGTCGCATATGACACGGACGCGTGAGTGACGCGGTCGCGTGGTGTGCGATAAGTTCAGGTGACGCGGACGCGTGGGTCACGCGATCGCGTGGCCTGATTTGTGTGATTGGCGCGAGTGCAGCCTCGCGTTCGCGCAACTCTCTGTTTCAAAATTATTTTGCCAAAATTTTGGGTGACGCGATCGCGTGGATGACGCGATCGCGTGAATGGCTATACTTTGAAAGGCGACGCGGACGCGTCGGGCACGCGGTCGCGTGATAGGACTGGTGCTTCTAGCATCATTCCAGCCCCACTCCATCATAACTTGCTGCCATACACATCTATTACGTCGTTTTTTAGGGGCACGCGTTCGCGTGGGTGATGCAGACGCGTGGGAGGCTTATTTTCCAAATGACGAGGCCGCGTGGGTGACGCGGTCGCGTGGACATGTTTGTGCCTAAGGCAAGCCTCCAGCCACGCTCTCGCGTGATTTGCTGTTCAATTTGTTTTCTTCCCAACGCACTGGTGACGCGGATGCGTCAGCGACTCTTACGCGTTGCGTGCGTGTTTTATTTTTATATATACAGAATGCTAATGCAAACTATATGCAAGGATGATGAGAAGAGTCATTAACATTATAAAAATAAAATAAAGCAAAAATAAAACTAACACTGAAACAAAACGATCATACCATGGTGGGTTGTCTCCCACCTAGCACTTTGTTTTTACGTCCTTAAGTTGGACGCTCGTTAGGCTCATTCTGCTTCTATTGGTGGGTCTTCCAAGAGGAAGACCTCTAGTTCCTTACGATTCTTCATCTTCTCACCATGGTAAAGCTTCAGGCAATGTCGATTGACCTTCAGAAATTTGGAGCTAGTAGGATGAGGCAGGTGGAAAACTCCTTATGGCTCTGCCTTTTCTACTCTGTAGGGCCTTCCCATCTTGATCTCAGTTTACCTGGCATAAGCCTCAGTCTGGAGTTATATAGAAGAACTAACTCCCCTGGTCTGAATTCTCTCCTTTTTATATAATTGTCATGGATAGCCTTTATTTTCTCCATGTAACGTCTGGAGTTGTCATATGCTTCTAGGCGAAGGTTCTCTACTTCTGCTAGTTGCAGCTTTCTTTCAGCACCAACTTTCGTAAGATTCATGTTGCACTCCCTCACAGCCCAGAAAGCCTTGTATTCCATCTCCACTGGAAGGTGGCAAGCCTTTCTGTATACTAAGCAGAAGGGGCTCATCCTAATGGGTGTCTTGTACGCTGTTCTATATGCCCAGAGTGCATCTTGTAGCCTGGCACTCCATTCCTTCCTATGGGGTTTTACTATCTTTTCTAGAATACACTTGATTTCTCTGTTAGAGACTTCTGCTTGCCCATTGGTCTGGGATGGTAAGCTGTTGCTACTTTGTAAATTATCCCATGCTTCTTGAGTAATCATGTTAGTCTCCTGTTACAAAAATGGGTGCCTTGATCGCTCACGATTGCTCGTGGTGATCCAAAGCGACAGATAATATGGTTTCTAACAAAGGAAACAACAGTGTTAGCATCATCAGTGCGGGTAGGAATTGCTTTCACCCATTTAGAAACATAATCTACAGCTAACAGTATATAAAGGTAACCATTAGAATTTGGAAATGGACCCATGAAGTCAATGCCCCAAACATCAAAAATTTCACAGAAAAGTATAATCTGTTGAGGCATCTCATCCCTCTTGGATATATTACTAAACCTTTGGCATGGGGAACAAGATTTACAAAATTCAGCAGCGTCTTTAAAAAGAGTAGGCCACCAGAATCCACAGTCTAGAATTTTTCTAGCTGTTCTTTGAGGGCCAAAATGACCTCCACTCTCAGATGAGTGGCATGCCTCTAAAATGGACTGGAATTCTGATTGAGGCACACACCATCTAATTACCTGATTAGCACCACACCTTCATAAATATGGGTCATCTCATATATAATATTTGGACTTGCTTTTCAGCTTATCTCTTTGATGCTTAGTAAAATTTGGAGGGAAAGTGTCGCTAACTAGATAATTAGCTACAGGCGCATACCAAGGAACTACTTCAGATACTGCTTGTAAGCTATCAAATGGGAAATTATCATTTATATGAGTGGAGTCATCCTTAATATGCTCAAGGTGACTCAGGTGGTCTGCCACTAAATTCTGGTTACCACTCCTATCTTTAATTTCTAAATCAAATTCTTGCAGTAGCAATATCCAACGTATGAGCCTTGGTTTGGACTCATTTTTAGCTAATAAATATTTTAGAGCTGCATGGTCTGAGTACACTACTATCTTAGTACCAAGTAAATAGGTTCAGAATTTATCCAGAGCAAAAACAATAGCAAGAAGCTCTTTTTCAGTAGTAGTATAATTAGATTGAGCAGCGTCTAAAGTCTTAGATGCATAGGCAATTACAAAGGGATCCTTACCTTCGCGCTGAGCCAGCGCAGCTCCTACTGCATGGTTGGAAGCACCACACATAATTTCAAATGGCTGGCTCCAGTCTGGTCCTCTCACAATTGGAGCTTGAGTCAGGGCGATCTTCAGCTTATCAAATGCTTGCATATAGCTCTCACTGAACTCAAACTCAATATCTTTCTGCAGCAATCTGGATAAAGGCAATGCTACCTTACTAAAGTCCTTAATAAATCTCCTGTAAAAACCTGCATGGCCAAGGAACGAACGGACTTCCCTCATGGAGGAGGGGTAAGGTAAACTAGAAATAATATCCACCTTTGCTGGATCTACAAAAATGCCAGTATTAGACACAACATGTCCTAGTACAATTCCTTGTTTTACCATAAAGTGATATTTTTCAAAATTTAATACAAGGTTTGTACTAACACATCTGTCTAACACTCTAGATAAACTATCCAAGCAAAGGCTAAATGAATCATCATATACGCGAAAATCATCCATAAAAACGTCCATACAGTTCTCAAGAAGATCTGAAAAGATACTCATCATGCATCTTTGGAAAGTAGCAGGTGCATTACACAAGCCAAAAGGCATTCTTTTATAAGCATACGTTCCAAAGGGACATGTAAAAGTGATCTTCTCCTGATCTTCAGGAGCTATATGAATTTGAAAGTATCCTGTATAGCCATCTAAAAAATAATAATGAGATTTACCTGACAGGCGATCAAGCATCTGATCAATGAATGACAAGGGGTAGTGATCCTTGTGAGTGGCTTGGTTGAGACTCCTATAGTCAATGCAAACTCTCCATGAATTCTGCACTTTAGTTGTCAGGAGCTCTCCATGCTCATTTCTTACTATTGTGACTCCAGACTTCTTGGGCACCACTTCTACTGGACTGACCCATTCGCTATCTGAGATGGGGTAAATGATATCTGCTTCAAGTAGTCTGGTCACTTCTTTCTTGACAAATTCTAAGATGGTGGGATTCAATCTTCTTTGAGGTTGACGGATAGGCTTTGCTCCCTCTTCTAAGAATATTGTGTTCACAAACTTGGAGACTGATGCCTACTATATCCGCCAAGCTCCATCCAATTGCTTTCTTATGTTTTCTTAGCACACTGAGTAGTTGCTCTTCTTGTTGAGAGGTGAGTTCCTTTGCAATGATAACTGGAAGCATCTGCTTGTCCTCAAGGTAAGCATACTTGAGGTGTGGAGGAAGGGGATTTAATTCTAATTTTTGCTCATAGCTAGGCTCTGGATCATCTGGGGCTGGTGATAATGGTAAAGTGTTCTCATTATTTTCAGAAAGTGTCCCCACACTTGGACCTTGCTCCATGTACTTCTCTTCTAAGTCTTCCTGGTAAACTTCAGCTACAGTTTCATCAATAATGTCACACTGGAAGATAGAATGATCTTCCGGAGGATGCTTCATAGCTTCATTTAAACTGAAACTCACTGTTCTGCCATCTATCTCAAAGGAGTAAGTTCCTGAGAATGCATCCAGCTTGAACTTTAAAGTCTTCAGGAATGGTCTTCCAAGCAGGATTGATGATGGTCTTCCAAAGTCATTAGGGGGCATTTCCAGGATATAGAAATCAATGGGAAATGTGAGCCCTTTAATGCTCACTAATACATCTTCAGCAATTCCAACTACTGTAATAATGCTTTTATCTGCTAACACAAAACGAGCTGTCGACCTTTTTAAGGGAGGGTGTCTCAAAGTATCATATATAGACAAAGGCATTATACTAACACACGCTCCTAAATCACACATACAGTCAGAAAATATCACACCTCTAATGGTACAGTTAACCATACATGGACTTGGATCACTACATTTTTCAGGTATACCTCCCATTAAAGCAGATATAGAACTACCTAAAGGAATAGTTTCTAATTCATTAATCTTATCTTTATGTATGCAAAAATCCTTTAGAAACTTTGCGTATTTAGGTACCTATTGAATAACATCAAAAAGGGGAATAGTTACCTCGACCTTTTTGAATATTTCTACCATTTTGGGATCAAGTTCCATCTGCTTTCTGGGCTTCCTTGCAAGTTGTGGAAAGGGGATAGGATGGGCGCGATTTGCAGCTTCAGCATCCCTTGGTGCTTCAATCTGTGGTTGAGCTTCCTCTTCTTCAACTATGTCTTGTACGTCCTCTTCCTCTTCAGCATCTTCCACTTCCACCACATCCTCTGCTGGCACGTGTTCTAGTGGGCTTGGCTCCTCATGGTTCCTCTCCTGTAATGTGGCTTCGGATCTCAAAGTGATGGCATTGATGCCACCTTTGGGATTAGGCAGTGGTTGAGAAGAAATTCCACTGGAGTTTGAAGGTTGATGTGTGGAATTAAGTGATGAATCCATCCGGGAGACGAGAGCTTGTAAAGTGGCAGTCAAGCCATTCAGACTAGAGTTCAGTTGTGCCTGCATGTCTTGTTGTCCTTGCGCAAGAGAACGGAGCATCTCGTCATTTGATGAGGAATTAGAATAAGTGATTTGAGAAACTTGTTGTTGGTTGTGCTGGGTTCCTTGTGATTGTCTTAGGTGAGGTACTCTGTAAGATTGGTTCTGATTCTGCTGTTTGTTGTTGTTATTATTATTCCACCTCTAGTTTCCATTGTTGTCTCTGCCTCCTCTGTTATAGTTGTCTCTCCAGCCATGGTTAGAATTATCTTTCCAGCCTTGATTGGGGTTGTCCTACCACCCATGGTTGTAGCTGCCACCTTGGTTGTAGTTTCCACCTTGTTGATTGTATCCTTGATTCGGGCGGTCATAGAAGTTATGAGTGGCTACCACAGTGTTGTCTTCCTGTTGGAGCTGCGGACATTCATCAGTATAATGACTATAATCAGCACAGATCCCGCATACTCTTTGTGGGACCAACTGTTGACTTTGCTGTGGTGGGAGAGGCTGAGCTTGTTGTGCTTGTTGTTGATTCAACTGCATTTGTTTTAGTAGGTTGGTCATTTCACATATACTCTGTGTGAGAGCAGTAGTTTCAATGCTAGAAGAAACTTCGGCAACAGCCTTGGAATGGCTGCGCCTCTGTCTGTGATTCCTAGTGGACTCAGCTAAGTCGCTGATCAGCTGCCATGCTTCATCTGCGGTTTTGTACTTTTTCAAAGAACCATTACTGGCACCTTCCAGTGTAGTCTTATCTTGGGGGTTCATGCCTTGAGTGAAGTAGCTGATCAATACTAGTCTATCAATCATGTGATGGGGACATGCGTCCAGGAGATTGTTGAAGCGCTCCCAATATTCGTAGAGAGCCTCGGATTCGCCTTGAACAATCATTGAAATCTCTTTCCTCAATCTATCAGTAACTTTAGCTAGAAAGTATTTTTCCAAAAATTCTCTTCTAAGCGTATCCCAGTTAGTAACAGTCGCTTTCGGTTGAGTGTAGTACCATTCCCTTGCCTTTCCCTCAAGAGAAAACGGGAATGCGGTTAACAGAATAGAAGTTTCATCTGCACCATGACGCCTAACAGTAGAACAGGCTGTCTGGAAATCCCTGAGGTACCTGATAGGCTCTTGAGCAGGTAAGCCATGAAACTTGGGCATCAAGTTAATTAGTGCAGTCTTTAGTTCAAAATCTGCAGCCAAAGTTGGGTGATGCACTTGATACGATTGCAGTGTAAAATCTGGGGCTCCTGCCTCCTGGAGAGTAATCCTCCTAGGTGCTGCCATGTTACCTGCACGTGAATCAACTGGATTAGTAGTAAATGAGCTTGTCTCGCTCTCAGATGGCGGTTCAGATTCGCCCTCAGATGAGACTGGTGAATCGATAATAATCACTTCACCGCCCTCAGAGACTAACCGACGTCGAGCTTGCCTAATACGTGAAAGAGTTCTTTCAATTTCAGGATCAAAAGCGGCTAAGCTCGGATCAGGCAATGAACGCGTCATTCATTGAGAAAAACATATAGCTCATGGTAACAAAATAAAAATAAAATATGCAAATAAAAATAAAATATGTACACTAATTAATAATCTAGCACACTATTGCAACTCCCTGACAACGGCGCCAAAAATTAGTGCGTGACAGAAGTTAACCAATTAAGAGAATTCAAATAAGAGAACAGCATTGTACGTATATCTCTTAACCAGCTAAGATCTGTCTCACCAATTTAAAAAGGGTTGTCATAAATTTTAGAAATAAAAATACTGGGAGTATGAGTCCCAGGTCGTCTCCCAACGAGTTGCAGGAAAGAATGCTAATTTATTAATCAGAAAATTTCCAGAAAGTCTGAGTCGGATAATGAGTAATTAAATTAATTGAGAATTAAAGCAATTAACTAAGAATTACTAGAAATATTAAAAGGTCTTGATTGGGGGAATAATTCATTGGAAGTTCTATCCTTGTTGGAATCTTCTCAAGTGTAGTGTAAAGAGGTTGTTGTTTCACTTGGTTAACCCTTACTGAATAAGGGAAAGTATAGTGATTGAACTAACTCTTACCCGCAATTCCTAGTCCTCTCCCTTGGGGAGGTCTAGTGTTAGTAGGTACAGAATTAGCCTACAACGTCCAATATAACTAAGTACTTGAGCATTCCAACTCAAGTGTCTCCTCTTAATTAACCCCATGTCAAGTGGAATTTCTACTCCATTGACATGGATTTAATAATCATAAAAATATAAGAAGACATAATTGAATAAAATAAAATAGAGAGATTTAAAATTAATTAAAATAAAAATAACTCTATATATTAATAAACTCAAAATGTAACATACTTAATTGAATAGAGTCAATAATCAACTGAAAAGAGTAAAGGATAAAGGAACAAACTAAAGTAGTGTCTTCACGAAGGTAATGGCTCTTCAACATCCACAATCCAAAACAACAGCATAAACTATCAATGTAACACTAATCTAGATTCAGATCTAAAACTAAAGTAATCCTAATGTAATGAATCTGAATGTGTGTGGATGCCTCTTGAGTCTCTGCATGTTCCCTCACTTTATTCTGTGTTTTTGGGCCAAAAATTAGGTTAAAACGCGGCCCGGGATTGTCTCCAGTGTATCCTGTAATTTCTGCAGATCGCGCAGGTCACGCGTACGCGTCGTCCACGCGTTCGCGTCATTTAGCGATTTTTCTTGCCACGCATTCGCGTCGTTCACATGTTCGCGTCATTCGTGCAGATTCCAATCCACGCGTTTGCGTTAGGCACGCGTTCGCATCGCTGCGATTTCTCCATTTCGCGCGTTCGTGTGAGCCATGCGCTCACGTCAGTGTTCGCTGGTCATCTCCTTAGTTTCTTGTGTTCCTTCCATTTTTGCAAGCTTCCTCTCTATTTTCTAAGCCAATCCTGCCCGATGAAACCTGAAACACTTAACACACGGATCACGGCATTGAATGGTATAAAGGAGGATAAAAATACATAATTAAAAGATCTCTAGGAAGCAAGTTTTCAACCATGGAATAATTTTGGGAAGGAATTGTAAATACATCCTAATCATATGAATAAGTGAGCAAAGACTTGATAAAACCACACAATTAAACACAATATAAATCATAAAATAATAGTTTATCAGTGAGCCATCTTTGTATATATTTTCCTTTTATATTTTTATCTTTAATATTGACAAGATTATAGATAGAAATGAATTCAAGAAAAATAAATAATAAAAGTAGGGAGAATACAATTCTGGCATAGGAATCACAAAATGTTATCAATTAATCATAAACTAGCATATATCACATGACAGCATGGCACTTAAATGCATGTAAAAGGAAAAAATAAAAATGAAAAATATGGTAGTACTAAAACATGAAAATAATTCTTATTAAAATACTTTTTTTTGAAAAATTATTGATAGAGAAGACATATACAGCTGTGTGAGTATAAATATTTCTCCTTCTATTTTTCTGTGCACTCATTTATTTCCAAGAATATTTTGCTTAGTTTCTAATATTTTATCTATTCTTTGGTCTACTTAGCCGCCAACGTTGAAGCTTCAAATTGTCAATATGACCAAAAGTTTGCATTGCTCGCTATAGTCTTATTTATTTATTAATTATTTTTCAATTACAACTTGAGACATGTCATTTAAGAAGATGATTCTGTATGTGTGGATATATATCATACATAGTAATTTGGCTAAGTGTGCAATGAAAGTGACAAGTGTTATTATATAAAAGACGAAACTAAAAGAATCCAATACATAGTGAAAAGGTGGAGAATAATGTAGTATTTACCTCATGCATCTTCCTAATCAACCTTATCAAAATGGCATAAAGTTTAATCGCTCTATGAATATAATCAATCATATATTGATTATTAAAGATATACACATCAATTAATGATGTTATTGAATGCTAAATGTCTTATGATATAAAGCTTTATACTCTTGAATATTAAATTTAAACTTCTACATTTTTGCTAAGGTTACATACAATGAGTTTACCCACTTGTTTCTAAGTTGAGTCCAATCCATTTGCTAGTCAAACTCAAATATCAGGTTTGATTTTTTTTTTTTTTCAAATAGAATTATGAAGAACAAGAAAAATCAATACAAATCCCATTACTCTCTCTTTCTTCATCCAACTCCAATAAAAATATCAAACAATAAGCAACAACATAATCCAAAAACTAAACACCATAAGTCCAATCAAAACAATATTCAACATCAAAATCAAGAATAAAAATAAGAAAGAAAGAGTAATGGGGAACAACGAATTAGATTAGTAGTTCAGCTAGGTAAAAAATACAAAGATTTCTATTTTAGAATATGGCGATCTTACTCATGGACATCGTACAAGGTGTTTGGCTGCCTTTTAATTTGAATAAATAGGTCTTTAGTTCGATAATTAATTCTTAATAATGCATTTCTTTTGGTTTTGCACTTATATGAACTAAAAGCTATAAGGATCTTTTATCGATCTTCAAGAATATTGCCTAAGCTGCCTAATCTCTATACGTAAATAAAGGGGAAGAATGACCTAATAGAGGTCTGAGGAGAGATTAAACCTTTAAATTAAAATGCATTATAGGAATGGAATGGAATGCCACTTGCAATATACTACTAACTACAGGTTTTAATTAGTTCTATTATCAGCAATGTTTATTGTGTTCACAAGTAATAAATTAAAAAATCTCAAATATGAGTTCCACAACATGGTTCCTGTTCATCAAAGAATGTGATGAAAGTAAGTGGAGAAGAGATTAGGGATTTCGCACACCGTGGAAGTGAAAGTAGGGGTTTCACGGACTAAGGGTCTCCAGAGCCTGCATCAAATACAAACCATGCGAGTTAGAGTTATTCACTATGTGTACATAACTGAAACTATGAATAAAAATTTTGGTATTACTCTACGCGTCATATCTTATAGCAGCAAAAGAATTTAAAAATATGAACACCTTTATAAAATTTACTTTAACCTATAAAATAATCTGTCACACAACATCAAATTGCATTAAAACCGATGATGCACAGACACTGACACGGATACGGGACACGACACGAGACACGCTGACACGCGAATTTTAAAATCTTACATGACACGGGGACACGCATACATATAAAAAATAAAGTATTTTTTAGATAAATTATAATGATATTTTTATATTTTATTGATATTAAAATATAAATTAAAATTTTTTAAAATTTTTAATGTCTTACTTTAATTATATCAAGTATTTAAAATATTTTTTGTTTTAATAAATAATAATATATACTATATCTAAATTTATTTTAAGAATATCTGTTAAGAATAAGACTAGACACGCTAACACGTGATGGTATTTAGGTGTGTCCAAGCGTGTCCGGAGAAGAATGTTTTTATTTTTTATTAAGGCATGGTTGGACACTGCAGACACGCGTGTCGGACGAGTGTCGGTGAGTGTCGTGTCCGAAATGTGTCCTACACGCGGACACGACAACTCAGCGAAATGTCCGTGTTTCATAGATTAAAACATTCAATAACTATCAAAAAAAGTAGAGGAGAAACACGAACAAAAAGTGCCAGAAGTTGTATCTTGGGACTTTTATTGTCTAATCGCTTCTTAAGTATCTTTAACGCATCCTTTGCTTGCCTGCAAATTTAATCAGTTCAACAGAGAAGATCAAGAACAACATAATCAAGGAAAACCCACACAGTGTGCAGCATAAATTATAAAGAATCAATCAACATACTTAAGATCCAAAACCAAAAAGTAAAAACTGAATATCAAGTTAACAAGAAAAAAAAGGACACAGTTTCACTTTTGCATAATTGACACCTAGCTCACTAAGCCACAGTGTATGAATTACCAACAGTTCTTTAGCAAACACTAGCAGAAGCATGCATAATATCTAAATCACAAGTGTAGTATTGATTTGAAGACAGAGACTTCACTTTAGCAATCCATTAATGAGAATATGAGAGAAAAAAAAGAAATTACAAAGTACACAATAAATCCATATAAATGTACATTCAAATCCCTAACTCTAAAAAGCCACAATTAACCCCAACTAATGGAAGATATAGACAAAAATTGAATCAAAATCATCTGAAATCATAATCTGAACCATGAAGATATAGTCAAATTTTGAGAAAAATAGGATTCAAACTTTGTAGGTGATCAAGAGTGAAAACAAGAAAGAAAGAGCAATGGAGAAGAACAAACTAAAGGTTTAGGAAGAAAGTAAAAAGATCAGAGACAGATGACTGAGGAGAGGTTAAACCTTTAAATTAAGATGCATTATAGGAATGGAATGGAATGCCACTTGCAATATACTGCTAACCATAGGTTTCAATTATTTTTATTATCAACAATGTTTATTGTGTTCACAAGTAATAATTGAAAAAAATCCCAAATATGAGTTCCACACCATGGTACATGTTCATCAAAGAATGTGATGAAAGTAAGTGGAGAAGAGATTAGGGATTTTGTGCACCGTAGAGGGGGAAGTAGGGGTTTCACGGACTATGGAGGAAAGGTGAGAGGTCAATGCCAGGGAGATAAGGACGGATGGCAGCCGCGCTACTCCACAACCACACAAACGCGAATGGTAGAACAGATCTTAGGGATTTCTTGCACACCGTGGAGGATGGAGCAGGGGTTTCACGCACTATGGAGGAGGCACAAAAGGTCGATGCCGGAGAGAGGATGATGGATGCGCAGCAGTGGTGCACGGTGGAGCAGCGACTTCAAGGTTTTGTGCGCTTCCAATTTGTTTTCGCTAGTTTCTGGAGCTGCAGCTGTGGGGGAAAATTGTTAGTTATCAGATAAACTAAGATTGAATAAATGAGTTAATTAGGATAAAGATACTGATTACTGGTGGTTCTTCATGCAGTAGCCGCTATTCAAGCAAAAGTTACGGTAGCAGAGTGACAATGGCTGGTATCTCTGTTAGCTGCAGCGGTTGGAATAACGGCCAGTAATTTTTGGCTGTTATCCTCTGCCTTTGCTGTAGTATGTAATACATGTATAATTAAATGTATCCGTGAAAGCTTAGACTATTAGTTATGTGAATGATGAACTTTTGACAAATAACTTATATGTATATATAAATTAGCCAAACTTGTCATTTTGAGTATTTTGAAAAGAGTAATACTATTATTAGTATGAAATTTTGATCTGTTATGAAATTCAACTATGAGAGAATTGGGTGTCGACTACCTCATATGAATTGAGTCGAAAAGGATCTAGGTCAAAATTGGTTAATCGCACATGGTCTAAATTTCGCGAAGTGAGGACTCGACAATAAAAAAATAGAATATTGATTATGAGATAAGTCAAGTCGAAAAGGACCTTAGGTTGAAATTTTATAATTACGCGTGGTTTAATTTGACAAAATGTTGGTCTTTGAGACCAAGCTAATCGCAAAGACGTGGGGTATTCACCGTGGAGAACAAAGTCCTCTGCAGTCAAGGCAGGGTCGTAGGTTGTGAGAACCTAAGAAAAATTGGAGAAAGTTAGATCGTGAAAAGAAATAAACATTCTGCAAGTCTATCCTTGTGGTCTATAAATAAGAGAAATTCAGAAGAAATCAAGGACTTCAATTTGAACACTTTACCATCATACAAAACTCTACAAATTTTCAATCACACTGAATGATAAACCCATATTTTATGATGTAATTTGTGCTCAATTTAACTGATTTATTCAATTCGTCACCCACTTATTCATGTAAATTGCATGGTTTTACTTTCCGTTCCTTATTTTATGATATATGTGAAAGACATGTTTCCTATGCTTTAAAAATATTAATTTTAATTACCCTTTTATTACCATTCGATGCCGTGATTTGTGTGTTAAGTATTTTCAGATCTCATAGGGCAGGAATGACTTAAAGGACAAAAGGAAACATACAAAAAATGGAAGGAAAGTACAAAAATGGAGTTTTGAAGAAAAGGCAGCGACGCGAACGCATGGACACGCGAACACGTGCCTAGCGCGAAAATGCAGCGACGCAAACGCGTGGATGACACGGACGCGCGCCTTGAGCGGAACGCAATTTCGTGACAAGGAAAACTCCCAGATGATGCGAACGTGTGACAGACGCCACGTACAAGAATCTGCAGAAAAATGCCCCCAGCGATTTCTGGACCCTTTTTCGGCCCAAATCCAAGCCAGAAACACAAAATATAAGTCAGAGAATGGAGAAATCAAAAGATATGCGTAGAACAACTAAATAATTCATAATTTTAGGTTTTAGATGTAGTTTTTAGAGAGAGAGGATCTCTCCTCTCTCTTAGTATTAGGATTAGGATTTCTCTCAAATTTAGGATTTCTGTTACTTTATGGTTATTACTTCAACGTTAGGTTCAATATTCCTTTTAATTTATATTTCTCTTCTACTTCCAGATACTCTAATGCCTTTACTTGTTAATTACTTATATTGCCAAATTGGCTTATGAACTTTTCCATGTTAAGATTTGAATGTTCTATTTAATATAATTTGAGGTATTTCAGACTAATAATTGTCTTATTCTATTTATGATGATTTCAATTCAATTTAGATTTATTTTCTCCTTTTGGCTTTGGTTAAGTAATTTATAACACTTGAATTATCAGACTCAACTGTTGATTGGATTTGGAATTCTTTGCTGGTTAATTTGTACTCCAATAACTCTAGTCTCTCCATAGAAGTTGACTAGGACCTGAGAATCAAATTAATTTGTCTACTTGACTTTTCTTTGTTTAGCAAGGGTTAATTAAAAGTGGGAGCTGAATCCAATTCTCTTCACACCTGATAAGGATAACTAGGATAGGACTTCAATTTCTTATACCTTGCCAAGAGTTTTATTATTTATTTAAATTAATTCCTACAATTTACTTTCTTGTCATTTACTATTCTTTCTTTTTATCTTATACATCAAAAACCCAAAAATACACTTTTACTCATAACCAATAATAAATTATACTGCCCTACAACTCCTTGAGAAGATGACCCGAGGTTTGAATACTTCGGTTTATTATTTTTATTGGGTTTGCTTAAGTGACAACCAAAACTTTTGTAAGAAAGGAATTATTGTCGGTCTAGAAGCTATACTTACAACGGAAATTTATTTGTGAAAATTCTAGATCGCGCGAGAGTTTCACTCTTTCAAAAATGGCGCCGTTGCCGGGGAGTTGCAACTGTGTGCCTTATTATTGGTTATTGTAAATATTTTCTTTTGCTTGTTTATTTCTTTTTATTTTCGCTTTTAATTTTTATTATTTACTATGAATTCTCACCCATATCGCTTTGAGTTTGGTTCTAATAACATTAAAAGGAATAGAAGCTATAACAGGAACATGCATCAAGGTCAAAACAATCAGAGATGGACGGAGCCACGAAGATCTGATCAACCCTTTAGGCAACAATACCTTCCAAACTATCATGGACGACGACCATTTAACAATGCATGTCAGAACAATAGTTATGATGGAACCCCTTGTAATTACCAACAAGCCCCATCATACGCCTATGAACCACCTTCTCAACACAGCTTTGAACCACCACACTCACAAGCCAACTACCACCATTCACCGCCATATAACCCTAACCGGTATCCACCCCAATTTCAACCTAATTACTCCCGAGAACCACCACTTCCCTATGCACCATGTCCATATCCATCACTCCAAGAATCAAGGGAGCAACTCAAGGAAACATTTGAAAAATTTCATGCCACACTTCACCAATTGAATCAAGCGATAAATAAACTACCTTCCCAACGTTCGGACACTCAAGAAACCCCCATGGCTTCATGTGGACAAACTAATGAAGAACGCAGCATGAAGGAGATACTAGAAACACCACTGGACAGTACGGAGCATGACTTTGTACTGGAACAAGTGGAGGAAGCTGAAATTATCGAAGAAGAAGAATTGGTTGAAGACTTAGGAGACGCTGAACCTCCATGGGAAGCCAGAATTGTGGAGAATTCCATCAAGAAATTTACAATTGATGCTAAGGAAGATAGTGCACAACCTCCAAAGCAGGAGTCTTATGAAGAACTGGACGGAATAACTCAACAAACAAGTTTCCTTGACAATAATAACTACGAGTCCAATCCTCCTAGTAATGAACTTGCATCCGCAAGTGAATTCTTTGAGATGGAAGAATCTTTCCCAAGTGAATACGAAGATGATGCAGAGGTAGATTTTTTGCGACCTCCAATTTATGATTTGAGTGATGAGGAAGATATCGAAGACTTGGATCAAGATATGGTTACAGCTGAAGAAAATTGCAAAGAAGTGGAAGAATTTACAGAAGAATACAAGGGAGTAGAGCTTGCAAAACCACTGGAAACACCTATCCCAAGGCCATTACCGCCCAATACAAACTTCAAGTGGGTAAAATCCTTAGCTTTTATCTTTACTTTTCCACTTGAATATGGTTTACTTGAAACAGATGGTCAGCTTAGAGCTCTTTGCGGCTTTAAGAGTAAAAAGGAAATGGTTCGTGCTCAAGGCTGGTATGCAAGATTCAATAAGGTTCCACACTTCAATCTGAAGTGTAAGGATTGGTTTCAAGTTCGATTGAATGGGTATCGGAGAATGATTGGCCATCTTGGTGAGAATGCAACTTCCAAACCTCCCGGCTGGAAAAATATAAATCAAGACAAAGAAGGATATAAGAGCAAGGTTTGGGATCCTGGAATCTATTCTGACATTCAACACCCCGGGAACCTAAGAACCTATTTGAGTTTACTCAAAGGCTTTACGTGCCTAGTTTGGGACCCCGGAGGCTGTTGGCATTCCAAACAGTGGTGGAGATTTTTGGATGAATTCAAGCACAAGCCACCATAGCAGGAAGCTCATCAAATATCCAACTTAAGGACTTTAACTAAAAGTGCTAAGTGGGAGACAACCCACCATGGTACGATCGTTCCTTCTTCAATTTTATTTCGTTTAGTTTACTTTTATTTTATATTATTTTCATTGAACCTGGAATTATTCATAGCATCTACATTGGCATTGCAAATTGCATACTGCATAATTGCATAAAAAAACCCCACGCGAGCGCGCAGGCCACACGTGGGCGTCGAATGGAAATCGGCATAAAGATCCAACGCCCAGAAAGTTGGGATAGAATCGTGCGGCTGGTGTGCGTTTAGCACAAATCGGCCCACGCGTTAGCGTCCCTGACGTGAACGCGTCACTTGCACTATGCACATTCCACGCGAAAGCGTGAGCGACGCGTCCGCGTCGCATGGATTTCATGGACCCCATTTGAAACAGAGAGTTGCGCCAAAACGACGCTGGAACTGTGCGTTTAGCACAATTTTCAGCAATGCGTTCGCGTGTTTCACGCGTACGCGTCCCTTACCTTTATCCCAATTCACGCAATCGCGTCGATGATGCGTTCGTGTCAACACCCTTTTCGCCCAATTCACGCGATCGCAGTTTATATACATATCTTAAATATTCAGTTTAGTTTAGTTGCAATTTTAGTTATTAAGTTGTGATATAGAACATATAGATAAATTAGTTTAGTTTACCCTTTTTAGCATATGATAACTTGAATTAATTGAAAATAAAAAGAGTAAACTAAAGATTTTAGTAAAACAGAATCACAACAACCCACACACTGTATATATATAGCAATAAATGATTGGTTAATTTAAACAACATTTTTTCAAGGAAGAACACTAAGATTTTAAGGGCCATCCTAAGATTCATATTGAGAATAATGGGAATTTTTTATTTCTACTTGCATGACATACATAACTGATATATAGTTTTTGAGCCAAAGAACACACAACCTGTGAGTTTTTGAGCCTCTCTGTATGGTTACATTATTTAACCATAATTATTTTGTTCTTGTGTGTTCGCCCTTCTTTTTTATTCTGGTAATCTTTACTTTGTTTCAATTTATATGTCCAATATAGAATATAGATACATACCAAGAGATGATTGAGGCCATCATTTAAATTTTTCCTCACTTATCCCAAATAAACTTACCTTTTTACATCACCCTTGTTAGCCCCCTTGAGCTTTTAATCCCCTCTTGTTCTATAACCACATTACTAGCCTTAAGCAGAAAAATAAATTAAATACCCCAAGTTGGATCCTTGGTTAGCTTAAGATAGAGATTGTGTATCCACTAAGTGTGGAGAAACATGGGAACATGGGTTGATAGGAAAGGATTAATTCAATAAAGTAATAAGGATTTTGGGAGCATGCTCATGTAAAACAAATTTAAAATTAAAATACCATGTGCATTGATATATGTTCTGTTTGTGTTTCAAAAAAATCTTTTTAGTTAAATAAGTAAATAAGGGGACAAAATTATCCCAATAATAAGCTTAGTAAAGAAATCAATGCACATAAGGTGAAATTCAAAGTAAAGTTAGTACATGAGTATGTATTAAAAAAGTGGAAAAATTTGGGTAGCTAGGTAAAGCATTTCAAATTATATAAAGTATATGTTAGGTGAAATCTTAGACTAATCAAGGATTCACTTTGTTAGCTCACTTAGCCTTATATATATACCCTTACCCTTACCTTGACCCCATTACAACCTTTAAAAGACCTCATAATCTTTGTATGTCTGTATTCAATATTTGTTGATTGGTTAGATGAAGAACAAAGTTTTAGAAAGCAAGAATAGAAAAGAATAGAGTGACTAACCCTAAACACTGAGTGACTAGAGAGTAAACACAAATCCAGTGAGGGTTCAATAGCTCATCACCATATATCTCTGTTTAATTGTTAATTGTCTTGCAAGCTTATGAAATATTTTAACCCAACTCAATTGTGAAGGTTCTTTAACATGATCTAGGTTTGGCTATACATATATAATTCCTTGAAAATATGAATTAGATTAACCACATGTAAGCTATATATATATATATAGGTGGGTGATAAATTAAAATTGCATGATTCATGTAGGTAGTTTGCATTTAGAATAGATTGCATTGCATGAGATTCCACCATTCTAACTTTACTCTTTCACTTGGATTTAGCATGAGGACATGCTATTGTTTAAGTGTGGGGAGGTTGATAAACCCATATTTTATGATGTAATTTGTGCTCAATTTAAGTGATTTATTCAATTCTTCACCCACTTATTCATGTAAATTGCATGGTTTTACTTTTCCTTCCTTATTTTATGATATATGTGAAAAACATGTTTCCTATGCTTTAAAAATATTAATTTTAATTACCCTTTTATTACCATTCGATGCCGTGATTTGTGTGTTAAGTATTTTCAGATCTCATAGGGTAGGAATGACTCAAAGGACAAAAGTAAACATACAAAAAATGGAAGAAAAGCACAAAAATGGAGTTTTGAAGAAAAGGCAGCGACGCGAACGCATGGACGACGCGAACGCGTGCCTAGCGCGAAAATACAGCGACGCGAACGCGTGGATGACGCGGACGCACTCCTTGAGCGGAACGCAATTGACGCGTACGCGTGACCGATGCGTACGCGTGACAAGGAAAACTCCCAGATGACGCGAACGCGTGACCCACGCGAACGCGTGACAGACGCCACGTACAAGAATCTGCAAAAAGCCCCCAGCGATTTCTGGACCCTTTTTTGGCCCAAATACAAGCCAGAAACACAGAATATAAGTCAGAGAATGGAGGAATCAAAATATATGCGTAAGACAACTAAATAATTCACAATTTTAGGTTTTAGATGTAGTTTTTAGAGAGAGAGGTTCTCTCCTCTCTCTTAGGATTAGGATTAGAATTTCTCTCAAATTTAGGATTTCTTTTACTTTATAGTTATTACTTCAACGTCAGGTTCAATATTCCTTTTAATTTATATTTCTCTTCTACTTTCAGATACTCTAATGCCTTTACTTGTTAATTACTTATGTTGCCAAATTGGCTTATGAACTTTTCCATGTTAAGATTTGAATGTTCTCTTTAATATAATTTGAGGTATTTCAGACTAATAATTGTCTTATTCTATTTATGATAATTTCAATTCAATTTAGATTTATTTTCCCCTTTTGGCTTTGGTTAAGTAATTTATAACACTTGAGTTATCAGACTCAGCTGTTGATTGGATTTGAAATTCTTTGCTGGTTAATTTGTACTCCAATAACTCTAGTCTCTCCATAGGAGTTGACTAGGACCTGAGGATCAAATTAATTTGTCTACTTGACTTCCTTTGTTTAGCAAGGGTTAATTAAAAGTGGGAGCTGAATCCAATTCTCTTCACACCTGATAAGGATAACTAGGATAGGACTTCAATTTCTTATACCTTGCCAAGAGTTTTATTATTTATTTAAATTAATTCCTACAGTTTACTTTCTTGCCATTTACTATTCTTGCTTTTTATCTTATACATCAAAAACCCAAAAATACACTTTTACTCATAACCAATAATAAACCATACTGCCCTGCAACTCCTTGAGAAGACGACCCGAGGTTTGAATACTTCGGTTTTATTATTTTTATTAGGTTTGCTTAAGTGACAACCAAAACTTTTGTAAGAAAGGAATTCTTGTCGGTCTAGAAGCTATACTTACAACGGAAATTTATTTGTGAAAACTCTAGATCGCGCGAGAGTTTCGCTCTTCACTGACGCAACGAAAGACAATGGAGTGTAAGTGCATGTGAATGTCTAAAATCCACTACTTTTAATTTATTTCCTTTATTTTCCTTTTAGTTTATTTTATTTTATTTTTCTTTGAGAATTTTTTTTCTTTTTTTCAAGTATTTTGTTTTCTTTCGATTTCAATTTTACTCTCTTATTTATTTAAAGTTTTAATTTATTTTACTTATTTCTTTTTTTACAATTTTTTATATTATTTGGCATAATTTAATATCATTGAGCATTTTATACACTTTTTGATACAACACACTAAATAGATCCCAAGTCGAGTTCACTCTTTTTCAGATGAATTGTATCTACTCTCCAAATTAAGATCTTAATACAAGTTTAATTCGATACCTTGTCGAGATTACCAAAAATCAAATGAAACAACTACTATATTCTTTTTTTATAAGAACTCCATATTTTAACATTTATATTAGTAATAAACTAATAATAAGCTATATAGTTATATATCTAAGTTCTAATAAGCTACACTTTGAATAGAAAAAGCTAAATAATTATAAGTAGATTAATTAAAGCTAGTACAACAATTAATCAGCAACATACAACATTCTAAAAATATTGCCACTTCCATTTCATTTTATTTATTCAAACATAGACATGAAATAGTTAACATTGAGACTATTTCTTGTGAATGCATCACATTAAATTAAATGAAACACAAGCTCCCAATTTTTAAGAAAACAAATGATTTAGCTTCATCTAACACATTATTACATTAAAAATTACAGAAATCATGGCACAACGAATATATACGATTAAGCATTATTTTTTATTTGAGACTAGTTGAACATATCTCAATCTTAAACATTATAATATTACAAACTCACTTATAATACACGCAGACATACATACATAACATTTTTAAAATTTCTATCCACTATTTGGTCTCAATAATTTCGAATCTAGATATGATTACTCACGAGGCAAATGAATTGCCATGACGCAGGATCTAGACCACATATGATTAAGCATTATTAATTCCATTTTGCCATGACAGACATGCTAGCAGCACCCAGAAAGACAGCAACGTAAGACTTGAATTGGAGCTTAATGTTGTTCTGTAACCTTAGACTCATGAAATCAGTAGAGAGAAGGTCAACCAATGACATGTAGATTAAAAGCCCAGCTGATGAAGCATTAAGCATACCAACTGTGATTAGGGCACTTGGGCTGTTCTCTTTGTAGATTTTGGACAATCCAATTCCTAATGCGATTCCAAATGGGGTTGTAACTGAGAAGAACAACACCAACACCATCCTCTTTAACAACTTGTATTGGGCCTGAAGAATGCAACTGCCAAGACCAATGCCTTCAAACATTTGATGGAAGCAAAGGGCCACTATAAGGCCTTTTATGGAGCATGTGTTATTTGAAGCACCTATGGACAGGCCTATCACTACTGAATGAACAATAATTCCAAGTTCTAGCACCTGCACACCAATGTGCTCAAACAAACATTATTTTTTATTTTCTATAGTTGCTAAATCACAAAAAACAATAGTAAATAAGATAATAAGTGTTTTCACAATATATTTTTTCTTAATTATTTATTGATGATAAGTCAGAGCAAGATATACTTTAATAATAATAAGCATAGTTATCAAACTCGGACCGGACCGGTCGGTTCAACCGGAAAACCGGTGAACTGGACTATAAGCCGATCCGAGTTAACAATCTAACCGGATAAGCATGCGAACCGGTCAAATCCGGAAAACCCGATCAAACCCGGTCTAACCCGAGGCTTGAACCGGGCCGGTTGATCCAATGGCGTCATCACACAGCCCGATAATGTCAGCACGCGTCACTCAAATTTCAAAAATTTGAAGCATATGCCAGCGCTGGGATTCGAACTTGCATCAGTCAAGTTATAAAGGGAGCCTGTTACCCCTAGGACAAGCTTACATTTTGCGTTATATTCTATCTTTCTATGAATATATTATTAACTATTAGATATATCCTAATTAATAATTTATATATTAATTCTTTTAGTCATGCAAATTTAATATATTTTTTATTTTTTTGTTCTAATAAATTTATAAATTTAAAATCTTAATCATATCTCAAATGCACATAAAATAAAATATATATGTATTTCGAATACGGTGCATTTAAAATATAAAAAAATAAAATGCACTAATGTTGGGTGTACTCAAAATCTAATCTATTTAGCAAATTGAATATATTTTAAATGCATGGCATCTAGGATGTGTGTGTTTAATTTTCTCTAAGCCTATTCATTCATGTATTCGCTCTATTTTTTGACGTTTTTTTCAGTGTCTATTCCTATTATTCTATCTCCTTAATCATCCTTATCTAAATTCTTTGTTTTTCTTATATAATAACATATAAAAAAAATTTTCAACTTTCAACATGATTAAATTAGATTAATTGCTAATATATTCGTAAAAACATCAATTTCAATTAAGATATCAGAAAAAGAGGCTACATTAAAAAGTTTATTAGTAAACAATAAAAAATTTAAGAAAAAGTAATACTTAGATCAATATATAAATTCTANNAATTTAGAAGTATCATAAAATTGGTCTTAATATTACGTAACAAAAACAAATAATTAAGATGAGGATGACTGAGAATGATAGGTATAGGCATAGAAAACAAAGTAAAAATCAAATATGAATACATGAATGAACAAAATACGAGGCGAAAGACATGATAAGAAAGGGTTTAGCTAAGGGAGACATTTAAAGCTTCGTACAGAACACACATGCACACATGCACACATGCACACATGTCAAATGTTGTAAATATGTCCTATTAGAGCCAAATTTACAACCCGTCGTTTCTGCAACTAAATGGGTTCAGACCCTTTAAAATTAACAAGAGAAATATTAGTGCGCTATTAAAATTTATTATTTTTTAATTATTAATATTTAAAAAGATAAATTAAAATATATTATTAGATTATTAAAATAAAAAAAATTAAGTTAATAACTAAAAATAATAATAAAAAATAATAAATTAGGATAACTTTGTAGCGCTATTTCTCATAATACTAAGCTACTTAATTAAGATAGATTAGGAGAATAAAGAGAACAAGGGTACTATAATGTTACCATAGCAACAACACGATAACGCACGAGTTGTGTGCCTTCATTCTTAGTAGCTTGAATTGCTGCATGATGATGACCATGAGCATGGAAATGGCCAACACTAACAACAACACCCATCTCTTGTTCTTCATGACCACCAACTGCACCATTGTGGCTCTCTGGAATAACTTCGTCACTACTCTTCTTACTATAAAAGCTTGTGGCCAAAGAATCCACCATGAGCGTGAATAAGGCAGAGAACATGGCAACGAGCCCTGAGAAAGGAAACTCGTGCCATGGCTTCTCCTCAAGACAATCAGACCGCAGCATGTCGAATGAATCCGGCAGCACGTGCATGAACCCCGTGCCGAGAATGATCCCCCCGGCGAAGCATTTCACCACCATGAAGAGCTCGTTTTCGGGGCTCAACGCCGGGATCCAACGCGTCACCAAGGACAGAGATACGCCGATCATGCTGGTTACCAAGATTGCAAAGATAGCCATGATTTTTAGAGGGAGAGCTTTCTCTTTGTTGTTACATGAGTCTCCTGATTCGGATTTGCATTCTGCTACGGTTTTGGGTGTGAAGAGAACGATGATGATGAAGACCAAAGAGATCGTCAGCTTCAGAAGTGTTACTTCTGAATTAGTACCCATTATTGTTCCTGTTTATATATGAAGCTAACGCTTTTGAATATAGATGAAGCTTCTTTATATAGACATACATATGCATAGTTTAAATCAATAATATGAAGGGCTTGCACACGTCATTAATTGAATAAATTTAAATATTAAATATGGATCATTAATTTTAATTTTTTTATTGTTCTGAAAATTAAACTAGACTGATTAATTTAACTGGATTAATTAAGAATTACCCACTAGATCAATTCATTTAGGATGAAAATTAACTGTGAGTGAATTAGTCAAAAATAATTTTGTTTCATATACATGCTTCAAATCACTCTAGTTGAATATCATTTGAATTTTTTATTAGTTTGATAACTAGTTTGATTTTTAATTTTGTAAAAATTGAGTTTATTGATTAAATCTTATTATAGTACAAGATTGTTAATTAAAAATTTAAAATATTTGATGTTTAAACTTGACAAACACAAAAAAAATATATATAAAAGGTATTATTAAATCCCACGACTACCAACACATTTAAAAGAATATGTTAAATGTATAAGATATTAGTTTCTTCTTTTGTTTTTCCTTTTGTTATTTTTTTTATTTTATTTATATATTTTTTTTTCTCTATACTTATCTCTTTGAAATTTTTTCTCTTTTCCTTCTCCTCACGTTTGCACTTTTCATGAAAGATTATGCGAAAAAATATGACACGTATCTATACTTTAAATTTGTTTTGAGAAGATGTGACACGTATCTGTACTTTAAATTTGTTTTCAAAATCATTCGACCATATTCGTATAACTGATTTATTCTAAGGTCAATACTATCGTGATAAAAGAGATTTTTTTTAGTTGTGAAAGAAACGTGGAGAAGCAAACCATGAACACGTATTATCTTGTTTCCTAAAGGATGACACGTCCTAACTAAAAGAAGAAACTGCAAACAGCTGTGATGCATCAGAGAAAATTAATTAGGTAAGTATAATTTTGTATTAATGATTATGATTGTATTTTTGAGAGTTTTTATTTTGGGTCCAGTAATATTTTTTATTATATTGTACTGTGAACTATTTTACTATTTTATTGTGTTGTTAGATATTTAGTCTTTAATTTTTATTCATTGGACATAGTATGAAATTATTTTTTGTTGTGAAAAGTAAGAAAAAAGATTAGTTGCTGTACATTTGATTAGTTTATATTATTGAATAGATTATCTAATAAAAATAAAAATTATCAATTTTTGAAATTTTGAATATTTTCTTACAAATAAAAATTAATTTATTTTAATGTTATAATAAGTAAATTGGTTAGAGTTTCATTTCAAAACTCTATTTTTTTTTCTTTAATCATTTAATAATGTGGTTAAATCTTTTTTATCCGTAATTTTTTATTTTATTAATCGTTATTCTTGATTTGTTGGTTTTTATTTTATTGTCGTTTAGAATATATAAAATAACGAAAACATTTATCTTTTGTGTTTACATACTTTTATTTTATGTTGTCGTATTTTATCCTGGAGTACGATATGAGACAGAAACAAGTAACAAAAATTTATATAAAATAAAGTGAATAAATAAAATATATTAATATGGGTTTAAGACTTAAGATGATGTGTATTTAATTTTTTTTCAAAAAAAATGGTTTATAAATTTAAA
>NC_029788.2:36986220-36999362 GCF_000816755.2 Arachis ipaensis
ATGTTTAAAAATTTAAAAATTCATGAATATTAATTGAAAATTGACATAAAATTTAGTATAAATTAAATTATTTGAAAATAAGAATTATAAAAAAAATTAAATTTGATATTAATTTTTTTTTATTTTCCACCGTATTGGATTGCTGCATGTACAAGGTGGGATTCGAACCTGACACTTACTTAAATAACTAGTGAACTAACCACTAGACTAACCCAATTTGATTTTATTCTTATTATTGTTATTGTTGTTATCCCTAATCCGTTGCTTCCCCTTCATTAGCCTTTGATTTGTCAAGCCTTTTAGCATCTCCTGTTATCAACCTTAACCCAATTACACACTAACAGAGTCAGAGACATACACTTTTCTCTTCAAATTCTAAGAAAGAGAGAAGAGTGAGAACATTATAATTTTATGGGGATACAAATATTTCAGTTTAGTCATCAATAAAGACGGACCTTAAATCAATAAGTGGTGTCTAAGAATTAAGAATCTGTGTTTAGTTTAAGCTATTCTTGGCTAACCCATCTTTGTCTATCCCAATTCATCTATGTAGCAAAAAAGTCCAACTACAAAAAATGTTATTGGGTCCAAGATAAAAAAGTCCAAAAGTATAATTATAATCATTAATATAATCATAATCAAGAGGAGATTGGGCATGAAGCTGTTCAAATTGGCAGCAGTGAGGGAGAAGAGCACGGTTTGCTTCAGTTTGGTTGGGGTAGCATCTTGGGTAGGTGGTGCATCCACATTTCTGGACGGGTTGGGTTTTTGTAGGGCTAAGCCCATGATAAAAAATTTATACTTACCTGATTAATTTTTTTTTCATGGGTCACAGTCTGCAGCTGTTGCTTCCAGTCAAGACGTGCCGTCCTTCGAAAAACAAGATAACACGTGTTCAACAGCCTATATCTCTACGTCTCTTTAGCAGTTAAAGAAAAATATTTCTTTCATCACCATAGAACTACCCTTATTCTAATAGCTTCTTTTACTCTTACATTAGTATATACCCCAGTGCCCTGCACGAAAATGATAAATTACAATATCGTAAAAATCAAATTGATCATTGAATCGATCAAATAACTAATTCATAATTTAATAGTCTAATTAAAATCGAACCTAAATTAAACCGATTTAATTAAATATACAATAAAATTATTAAAAATTTAATATACAATCTTAAATACTCAAATAAAATACTCAGCATAAATAATTTTAAATATTAAAAGTTTTTAATTAACTCTAAAATCTTAATAAAATAATCAACATAAATATCTAGAATAAACACTCACAATTTAAATACAGAAAAATCAAAGAATTCACAAACATCGAAAACAAAAATTAAGCTAAAAAAAATTCAAATTCAACAATCACACCACCAACAACTTTAACTTAAAAAAAACAAAAAAAATAGCAACTCAATAATAAAAAAAAAACAACACCTTAATTACAGTAACTTACAATCAATAAAATAAACAAAATGAACAAACATAAATTGAAGCAAACATTGATTTCAGCAGTACATACTCATAATCATAAACATTATTCGGTTCCAGAATCATACAAACTCAGAATCATAAAATTCAAAGACAGACGAGATAGAGTGATAAGAAAAAAATTAGACCGAAGGATAAAGGGATAAGAAAAAGATGGAGAAAAGACGCAGCAAAAACAGAACAAGATAGATAAATGGGGTTTTCCTACTAGACCTTTAGGAAACCTGTTCTTAGCAACCTAGGTTATTGGAAGGATTTTTCTACTAGACCTCTGAAAAACTTGTTCTTAGCAACCTAGGTCATCAGAATGATTTTTCCTACTAGACCTTCAAAGAACCTATCCTTGACATCCTAGATCAGAGGGATAAAAATTGAATCACTCAATCTTCTCCATACAACAAGCGAAACAAATCACTCACCTTACTTAATCACACTAAAAAAACGTGCATAAAGCACTAAGAAAATTTTATTCATCAAAGTTGTATAAATTATCTTACCAAAGGTGTTTAAATAGACTCCTAACAAACTAACTAAAAGATAAGATAAGATAACTAATTTAAATAAGATTTGATTTTATTGGATTAGATCATATTTGATTTAAATTTTAAAATCCTAAAGATAAGATAACTAATTTAAATCAGATTTGATCTTATTAGATTAGATCAGATTTGATTTAAATTTAAAATCCCTAAAAATACTACTAAGCAAATCAAAAGTAAATCAAATCTTCCAACAAACTCTAACAGCAGAATAAATTAAAATAAATGCCTAAAAAATTCAAAAATTAATAATAAACTATGTCTCCCATTGAATTTGAAAAACATTATTGGACTTCTTGTTGTCCTTAATGGGTCTTATGAGTTGTCGCCATTTCAACACCACTGTTTTTGAAATGGACTCTTGGTCTTCTTGATGTCCAAGATTGGCATGGTCCAATTCTTCTAGTATTCAAATATTTGAACGTGACAAGATTACCATTCTATCCCTTAGTTCTAAAATGATGAAAAGTCCCTCCTGACCACGTATCATCCTCTCCCTTTTCAAAAAGATTCATCCTCGAATCTTGAATGAGACGCTCTTCTTCCCTTCAAGGAATCCAAACCCAATCTCCGGGTTTAAATACCATGATTTGATGACTCTTCTCTAACTACTGAATTGTGGCTATGTCCTTCATATGTGCAAGTTCAATCTTTCCAACCATACTTTCACCATCTTGTCCAAAATGTGCAATCTGTCTTTCTTTCTTTTCATCCATATTTATGCCTCCATAATTGATTAGTGAATCTACAAAGTCTGAAAAAGTTGATATAAAAATACTAGAAATTTCATGATTAGATGTATGAGAAACTAAGGACTTCGTGGAATTCAATGATACTATTGCACTCTTGTCTAAGCTAGAACTTTCTAGATCTCTCTCACAAGTGTGTTTATTGCTCTCAGATTCTTTGTCACTCATTAATTCCTCTCTCTCACTATTCTCATCTTTTCTCTCAAAACTCTCACTTTCAATTAAACATTGATCATTTTCACTCAAACACTCACTTTCTTTCTCTGTTTCTTTTCTCTCTAGATTTTTAAATTTCTCACATCCCAAGGACCCACTTGAGAAATTCTTCAATTTTTGATCCTCCAAGTATATATCACCCTCTACAGCATACTTAATAAATTCTTCTGTCTCTGGCTTTGAAGAAGAATAAGAGCTAAGCATAGAAGAAATCATCTTCTTATGTCGATCTATAATATCCTTCTTGAAATAAAAAACTTTGACCTTTGTCTAATCCTCAAATTTTGCTCATTTGGAATGCCAAGTTGCTATAAATTGTTGCATATACTCCATGTCAATGGCCAATGTGACCAAATCCTCTATGGTCTCGTAATGGTAGCGTTGTACTTTATTTGCAAGGTCTTCGTGTAATCCAAACAAAAATCATTCCACGAGGACCTCAGGACTCAGTTTAATATTTGTCTTGTCCATCAGATATAGAAACTCCTTGAGGTACTCTATCACTAATTGTGAACCTTGTTGTAACATACAAAATTTTCTAAAAAGTTCGTTGTGGTATGATGATGGCACAAATCGATTTCTCATGTGGTATGATGATGGCACAAACTGCCTCTTCATGATTTTCTTCATCTTCTCCAGCTACAAATTGGGCTCTTTTCATACCGTCTTCTAGATCTTCCTAATTCAGTCCACCGATATACGGACAGCATCGGAAAAATTGGCTTGTACCAGTCGAACATTCTTTTCCTCTAAAAGGATGCAATTTACAAAAATTGACTCTACCTTCCTTTTCCATCTGAGATAAGCTTCAGGATCATTCCTCCCTTTAAATGCAAGGATTTGTAACCGAGAACCCTTTTTCGCATATGAGATTCCTTCATTATCACTATCGTAATACTCAATCATTTTTTTACGACTCTTTTTTTTTTTTGGTTTTTTGTGGACTCTAAAGTGAATTTACAGAAATTAAAGAGAAAACAAAACAAAGAGACTAAACAAGACCCATGAAATGTGTAGATAAATAAGAATTTACCTACGACCTATAACTGATACCAGACGATAAGAAAAAAATTAGAACGAAGGATAAAGGGATAAGAAAAAGATGGAGAAAAGACGCAATAGAAACACAACAAGATAGATAAATGAGGTTTTCCTACTAGACCTTTAAGAAACCTGTTCTCAGCAACCTAGGTCACTGGAAGGGTTTTTCTACTAGACCTCTAAAAAACTTGTTCTTAGCAACTGATGCGTGAGCATCTTTCTTATCTTTTCCTAGTGAATTTGCATTCAAATTTGTGAGTTTAATCAAGATTTAAATACTTCTTAGCCACTATGAATGCTGCTTTGAGTTGTGTGTAATTTTGTTTATTTCAGGTAGCATTCGGATGGATTTGACGGAGTTTTATTGAAGAAGAGGCAAAACGTGGATGATGCTGTCAACCCTGACTTCCTTGTACTCTAACAGACATAACTTGAGTTACAGAGATCTAATTGATGTTATTCTAGTGGAATTAGAAAGATAACTTCTAGAGCTTTTGGTGCACAAATTGTAAATCACACTTTTCACAACTCGTACCACTAACCAGCAAGTGCACTGGGTCGTCCAAGTAATACCTTACGTGAGTAAGGGTCGAATCCCACGGAGATTGTTGGCTTGAAGCAATCTATGGTTATCTTGTAACTCTTAGTCAGGATATCAATTATAATTATCATTTTGAATTGCAAAGAGTAAAAGAGCATGAAATAAATACTTGTTATGCAGTAATGGAGAATATGTTGGAGTTTTGGAGATGCTTTGTCTTCTGAATCTCTTCTTTCCCCCTGTCTTCTTCTTCACGCACGCAAGGTTCCTCCTATGGCAAGCTATGTGTTGGTGGATCACCGTTGTCAATGGCTACCATCCGTCCTCTCAGTGAAAAGGGTCCAGGTGTGCTGTCACTGCACGGCTAATCATCTGTCGGTTTTCACTCCTACTGGAATAGGATCCATTGATCCTTTTACGTCTATCACTACGCCCAACCTTTGTGAGTTTGAAGCTCGTCACAGTCATTCAATCCCTGAATTCTACTCGAAATTCCACAGACAAGGTTTAGACTTTTCGGATTCTCAAGAATGCTGCCAATGGATTCTAGCTTATACCACGAAGATTCTGATTAAGGAATCCAAGAGATATTCATTCAATCGAAGGTAGAACGGGAGTGGTTGTCAGGCACGCGTTCATAGATTGAGAATGGTGATGAGTGTCACGGATCATCACATTCATCATATTGAAGTGCAAATGAACATCTTAGAATAGAAACAAGCGTGTTTGAATGGAAAACAGAAATAATTGCATTAATTCATCGAGACACAGCAGAGCTCCTCACCCCCAACAATGGAGTTTAGAGACTCATGCCGTCAAAGAGTACAAAGTTCAGATCTGAAATGTCATGAGCTACAAAATAATCCTCTAAAAGTTGTTTAAATAGTAAGCTAGTAATCTAGGTTTACAGAGAATGAGTAAACTATGATAGATAGTGCAGAAATCCACTTCTGGGGCCCACTTGGTGTGTGCTGGGGCTGAGACTTAAGCTTTACACGTGCTTAGGCTGTTTCTGGAGTTAAACGCCAGGTTGTAACCTGTTTTGGGCGTTTAACTCCAACTTGTAACCTGTTTCTGGCGTTTAACGCCAGACTGCAACATGAAACTGGCGTTGAACGCCATTTTATGTCATTTATCCTTAAGCAAAGTATGAACTATTATATATTGCTGGAAAGCCCTGGATGTCTACTTTCCAAAACAATTGAGAGCGTACCATTTGGACTCCTGTAGCTCCAGAAAATCCATTTCGAGTGCAGGAAGGTCAGAATCCAACAACATCTGCAGTCCTTTTTCAGCCTGAATCAGATTTTTTGCTCAGCTCCCTCAATTTCAGCCAGAAATTACTTGAAATCACAGAAAAACACACAAACTCAAAGTAAAGTCCATAAATATGATTTTTATTTAAAAACTAATAAAAATATAATAAAAAGTGACTAAAACATATTAAAAACTACCTAAAAACAATGCCAAAAAGCGTATAAATTATCCGCTCATCAGCTTTCCAACGATATATAATAGTATGCCCTTTTTCTTCATTCTGTATGGCCAAGGTGGCGCCTAACTTGGAATTTCCCAAGTTAGGCACCATGATTTCAAAGTTAGGTGCAGGAGGGAAAGTTCACTTCGGGCACCGCGAAGTTTGGCGCCACTAGGCTCAAGTTAGGTGCCAGGAGAGGAGTTCAGCGTGAAGTTAGGCGCCATGCTCATCAAGTTAGGCGCCAGGATGGATTTTTGCACTAAGTTAGGCGCCTGCTTCCCAAGTTAGGCGCCACTCCTCAAGATAGTCATGGTCCCCACGCAGAATAAGAAGCTGCACGAAAATTTTAATTAATTTTGATTAAAGCTTTATTTTATTTTAAAATAGGAAAAGATATTATTTAATTTTAGAAAATATATTTTACATTAATTAGGATTAGATATAAAAGGGAAAAGAATCAGCCCTTCGGGCTCATATCATCTCTTCTCTCTTACCTTATTCCGCACTTTACAGTTTTTCAGAACCTTAGTTTTCTCTTTAAGCCATGAGCAACTAAACCTCCATTATTAAGGTTAGGAGCTCTGTTTATTCTATGGATTAATACTATTACTGTTCTATTTTAATTCATGTATTGATTTCAATTTCAAGAATTATTTTCGTTCTTTATCCTATGAATTTGGGTGGAACGGAAGTATGACACTTGTTCTAATTAAGTTCTTGCAAAACTTGGAAAAGCTCTTCGCTTGAAAACAATTTCTCCCAAATCTCTAATTATCTGGACTTAACGGGATACGTGACATATAATCCTCTTATATTTGGATAATTAGGATTTCTGTGGCATATAAATTATGCAACATAGGTACATATAATAGAACGAAAGATAAAAAATAAGAAATAAAGATGAATAAATCGAGAATAAAATAAAATATATAAAGTCACAAAGAAAATAAAACATTAAATTAATACCTAAACTATAATTGTTTGAATTAAAATTTGTAATTAAAAATATCAAAAAGAGAAACAATGAAATTGGAAGATATATAGAGTCATGGAGAGTTATATAAAAAAAATAGAGAATTCAAAATTTATTTTTTGATGAAGAGAAGATGATCCCTAGACAAGAAATAGAAAAAAGTTAAAAATATAAAAATAAGAAGAGGGTTTAAGGGAATAAAAAAGTGATAGCACAAGAATTAAATTTGATTAGGTTAAATAATAGTCAAAATGATAAAGAAATAAAAAAATAAATTTAGAACTTTAGCTAATTGAGTTTAATTTATTTGTAGTGGGGTCATTTAAAATTTAAAGTGGGGGCACATTATATATAACTATATTTTTTAAAAAAATAAATAAAAAACACTGTGGGGCAAGTGTCCCTTCATTATTGCTACCGGGTCCGTCCCTGGGTTTTGGAGAGTGACCTAAAAGGGTCTATAGTCACGATTTTTTGAAAGGGTGACCTAAAATGGTCTATGGTCATGGTTTTGAGGGGTGATTTAAAATGGTCTATGATAACGGTTTTGAGAGTTAATCTAAAAGGATCTATAGTCACAGTTGAATATTATTAATTTTAAATTAAAAAATGATTTAAAACTTAATAATTATTAAGTTTTGTGCTTTTTTAGAAAAAAAAACAAACAAACGTCAAAACCCTATAAAACTAAAGAAGCTAAGGAAACCAACGCAGCCACACCCACACTCACCCAAAACCACGATCCTCTCTTCTCTGAAATTACACAGCATCAACGAACTAAACCTAGCCCCCAGCCACCCATCACTGCAGCCCCCAGACAGGCATCGCAGTCTCTGCTACCATGTAGTCCCCGCATCCGTCCCCGCAGCCGCTACACCTCCTCGCAAATCCCACAGCCACGAAGCGCCGCAGCGGCACAGCCACCGCAGGCCCCACACCCACGCATCCTCCACCTCTACCGCAGGAAGATCTGTCGCCGTCGTTGAAAGCTGTGTCGCCATGATTGGAAGCTCCGTCATAGTTAATTTCAGTTTGAGATGGTGATGCGGTGTTGGGAGATACTCTGTAACATCCCGCGTTTTTGGAAATCTAAATATAAATAAATTGTCATTTTATCTTATTGAGTTTAAACTTTATAATTTTAGAAATTATTCTATTAGAAATAATTAAATAGATTCGGCGATAAATTCATTTTGAATCAATTACTATTCTTAAGTAATTTTATCATAATGGAATATTTTGCATAATTCTAGCAATTAAAAAAAATACGAAAGAATTATATAGTTTAATTTAAGTAACTTTTATTATGAATAAGTTATGACTTATTATTAATTTGAACTCTTTATTTTATAAGCTAGACTATTAAGAGTAATTAAATTAGTTTTACTAATATTTGGGTTGATTCAATTAATATTCTTGTGTAATTTTATAATTGTTATTTCATATAACTTAAAATTAAAATTTAGTAATGGAAGCATTATACAATTTAATTTGAGAAATTTCTATTACGAAGAAACTATGGTTATTTTATTAATTTGAGCTCTTAAAGATTAATTTATTAGGAATGATTAAATTAATTATTATAAATACTTTAAGTTTAAGTTAATGTTTATTTACAATTTTTATTATAATTAGTTGTTTTATACAAATTGAAATTAAAGTTTTGGTAATAAAAAAATAATGAAAAATTATATCATATAGTCTGAATAATTGATATTCTCGGGTTTAAACTATATTTTATAAAATGTGATTAGTATGTTTACCTTATAATTTAAATTAAAAATAATTATTTGACCTCATTAATAGATTGATAGATAAAATTTTATGCGTTTTGAAAGTAATCTTTATAGTATTATATTTGAATCTTAAATTGTTATTCTATCTCAAATATTTTATAAAAATTGTTATATTACTCATATATATTTTACCCTAACTCTAGAATTACCAAATAAAACCCTAATTTCACAAAATTCCTAAATCTACTACCCTAAATCCCTAAATCTACATTCAGAAAGGGAAAGAAAGGAAACAGGGGAGCTCGAGGGGGGAAACAGGAGGGGAAAAGAAAGGAAGGGAGTACAGAGAAGAAGGGGGTATCCGGGAAGAAGGGAAGGAGAAGGAGAAGAGCGTGCCGGCATCACACCCAGCTCACTGCTATGGAGCCGTCGCCTTATGCCTGCCTTCGTCGAGATCGCCCTATCACGAGCAAGAAGAGAGCGAGCCAGAGAAGAGGACGAACGCTAAAGAATAAAAACTGAAGAGAAGGAGGGTAACACTGTTGTTGTAGGGCAAGCTGCCGGAGCCACTACCGTCGCCTTCGTGCCTCTCCGTGGCTGTTGTTGCTGCTAAACCCATCACCATCACCATTCTGGTTCCAATTCTTTCATTTTCAAAACCGTAACCTGATGAGCGGATAATTTATACGCTTTTTGACATTGTTTTTAGTATGTTTTTAGTAGGATCTAGTTACTTTTAGGGATGTTTTCATTAGTTTTTATGTTAAATTCACATTTCTGGACTTTACTATGAGTTTGTGTGTTTTTCTGTGATTTCATGTATTTTCTGGCTGAAATTGAGGGACTTGAGCAGAAATCAGATTCAGAGGTTGAAGAAGGACTGCTGATGTTGTTGGATTCTGACCTCCCTGCACTCAACGTGGATTTTCTGGAGCTACATAACTCGAAATGGCGCGCTTCCAAATGCATTGGAAAGTAGACATTCAGGGCTTTCCAGAAATATATAATAGTCCATACTTTGGCCAAGAATAGACAACGTAAACTGGCATTCAACGCCAGCTCTCTGCCCAATTCTGGCGTCCAGCGCCAGAAAAGGATCCAAAACCAGAGTTGAACGCCAGAAATGGATCAAAACCTGGCGTTCAACTCCACAAATGGTCTCTGCACGTGGAAAGTTAAAGCTCAGCCCAAGCACACACCAAGTGGGTTGCAAGGTGACCATAGCTTCCTTCATACCAACAATCTCCGTGGGATTCGACCCTTACTCACGTAAGGTATTACTTGGACGACCCAGTGCACTTGCTGGTCAGTTACACGGAGTTGTGAACCGTGGTTTTGGCATCATGATTTTGGCGCCATTTCCAGGGAAAGAAAGAGCAATGAACTTTACATAATTAAAGTGTAATCACGATTCCGCGTACCAAGTTTTTGGCGCCGTTGCCGGAGATTGTTCGAGTTTTCGGCAAGCTTTTGGTCCGGTAACATCAGTGCCAAGTTTGGATCCGGCAACAATACCAAGTTTTTGGCACTGTTGCCGGGGATTGTTTGAGTTTGGACAACTAACGGTTCATCCTGTTGCTCAGATTAGGTAATTTTCTTTTTGTTTTCTCTTCAAAAATTTTTCAAAAAAATATTTCAAAAAAATTTTTCTTTTGTTTTCGAAAAATAAATAAATAAATAAAAATGTTTTCAAAAATATAATTTTTTCTTCAGAATTTTTAAGAATGAATTCTAGTGTTTCATGAAGCATGTGAAGCCTGGCTGGCTGTAAAGCCATGTCTAAATTTATTTGGACTGAGGCAGCAATTTGTTATCAAGAGCAAGCTAGTTGTTGTTAATCCACCTGCTGATGTTCCTGATTTACATGCTAAAGCTTGGCTGGCCATTGGCCATGTCTAGTGTTTTGGACCGGAGCTTTCATTGAAAGCTTGGCTGGCTGGTGAGCCATGTCTAATTCCTGGACTGAAGCTTTAGACTAACAATGCAAGATTCCTGGAATTCATATTAAAAATTTTGGAATCCTTATTTTTGTTTTTCAAATAATTTTTGAAAAAAAAATTAGAAAATCATAAAAATCAAAAATATTTTCTGTGTTTCTTGTTTGAGTCTTGAGTCATATCATAAGTTTGGTATCAATTGCATGTGCATCTTGCATTTTTCGAAAATTCATGCATTCATAGTGTTCTTCATGATCTTCAAGTTGTTCTTGGTAAGTCTTCTTGTTTGATCTTTGCATTTGCATGTTTTGTGTCTTTTCTTGTTTTTCATATGCATTTTTGAATTCTTAGTGTCTAAGCATTAAAGAATTCTAAGTTTGGTGTCTTGCATGTTTTCTTTGCATTAAAAATTTTTTAAAATTGTGTCTATGATGTTCATCTTGACATTCATAGTGTTCTTGGTGTTCATCTTGACATTCATAGCATTCTTGCATGCATCACATGTTTTGATCTAAAAATTTCATGCATTGCATCTTTTTAGTGTTTTTCTCTCTCATCATAAAAATTTCAAAAATAAAAAAAATATCTTTCCCTCTTTTCTCTCATAAATTCGAAAATTTGAGTTGACTTTTTCAAAAAATTTTTAAAAATCAAGTTGTTTCTTATGAGTCAAATCAAATTTTCAATTTGAAAATCTTCTCTTTTTCAAAATCTTTTTCAAAAATCAAATCTTTTTCAAATTTCTTAGTTATTTTCGAAAATTCCAAAAATTTTTCAAAAATCTTTTTCTTATTTTATATCATAATTTTCGAAAATAACAATAACAATTAATGTTTTGATTTAAAAATTTGAAGTTTGTTACTTGCTTGTTAAGAAAGATTCAAACTTTAAGTTCTAGAATCATATCTTATGATTTCTTGAGAATCAAGTCATTAATTGTGATTTTAAAATTCAAATCTTTTTCAAAAACTAATCTCTATCGTATCTTTTCAAAAATATCTTCTTATCTTACCTTTTTCAAAAATTGATTTCAAAATATCTTTTCTAACTTCCTAACTTCTTATCTTTTCAAAATTTGTTTCAACTAACTAACTAACTTTTTGTTTGTTTCTTAACTTTTTCAAAACTACCTAACTAACTCTCTCTCTCTCTCTCATTTTTGAAAATATCCCCCTCTTTTTCAAAATTTCTTTTTAATTAAACTAATTATTTTTATTTTTGATTTTAAAAAAAAATTTTTTTTTCGAAAACAATACTAACCTTTTCCAAAAAAAACTATTTTCAAAAATCACTAACCCTTTTTCAAAAATTATTTTCAAAAATTCTCCCTCTCCCATCTTATTCTATTTATTTATTCATCTACTAACATCTCATCTCACATCTCTACCCTCCTCACAGTTGTGTTTCTTCCATTACATTACATTCTTTATCTCCCTCTTTTCTTCCACTCACAAAGGGATCCCTATACTGTGGTATAAAGGATCTCTATTATTATTATTTTTTCTGTGCCCTCTTCTTTGTCATATGAGCAGGAGCAAGGACAAGAATATTCTTGTTGAAGCAGATCCGGAACCTGAAAGGACTCTGAAGAGAAAATTAAGAGAAGCTAAATTACAACGATCCAGAGAGAATCTTTCAGAAATTTTCGAACAAGAAGAGGAGATGGCAGCTGAAAATAATAATAATGCAAGGGGATGCTTGGTGACTTTACTGCACCAAATTCCAGTTTTCATGGAAGAAGCATCTCCATTCCTGCCATTGGAGCAAACAACTTTGAGCTGAAACCTCAATTAGTTTCTCTGATGCAGCAGAACTGCAAGTTTCATGGACTTCCATCTAAAGATCCATTTCAGTTCTTAACTGAATTCTTGCAGATATGTGATACTGTAAAGACTAATGGAGTAGATCCTGAAGTCTACAGGCTCATGCTTTTCCCTTTTGCTATAAGAGACAGAGCTAGACTATGGTTGGATTCTCAACCTAAAGATAGCCTGAACTCATGGGTAAGCTGGTCAAGGCTTTCTTAGCCAAGTTCTTTCCTCCTCAAAAGCTTAGTAAGATTAGAGTGGACGTTCAGACCTTCAGACAGAAAGAAGGTGAATCCCTCTATGAAGCTTGGGAGAGATACAAAGGACTGACCAAAAAGTGTCCTTCTGACATGCTTTCAGAATGGACCATCCTGGATATATTCTATGATGGTTTATCTGAGTTATCAAAGATGTCATTGGATACTTCTGTAGGTGGATCCATTCACCTAAAGAAAACACCTGCAAAAGCTCAAGAACTCATTGACATGGTTGCAAATAACCAGTTCATGTACACTTCTAAAAGGAATCCTGTGAATAATGGGACGCCTATGAAGAAGGGAGTTCTTGAAGTTGATACTCTGAATGCCATATTAGCTCAGAACAAAATATTGACTCAGCAAGTCAATATGATT
>NC_029788.2:36999485-36999691 GCF_000816755.2 Arachis ipaensis
TCAGAATACCACAGACAAGGTTTAGACCTTCCGGATTCTCTTGAATGCCGCCATCATTCTAGCTTACGCCACAAAGATTCCAGTTAAGAGATATAAGAGATACTCATTCTAGCTTAATTCATGTAGAATGGAAGTGTTTGTCAGGCACGCGTTCATAAAGGAGAAGGATGATGAGCGTCACACATAATCATCACCTTCATCATGTT
>NC_029788.2:36999855-37016121 GCF_000816755.2 Arachis ipaensis
CAATGGAATAAAACTGAGACCAAAGATGTCAAATACAATAGTAAGAGGTCCTATTTATAATAAACTAGCTACTAGGGTTTACATGAGTAAGTAATTGATGCATAAATCCACTTATGGTGCCCACTTGGTGTGTGTTTGGGCTGAGCATAAGAGTTGCACGTGCAGAGGCCATTTGTGGAGTTGAACGCCAGTTTTTGTGCCAGTTTGGGCGTTCAACTCTGGTTTTGGATCCTTTTCTGGCGCTGGACGCCAGATTTGGGTAGAAAGCTGGCGTTGAACGCCAGTTTACGTCGTCAATTCTTGGCCAAAGTATGGACTATTATATATTGCTGGAAAGCCCTGGATGTCTACTTTCCAACGCAATTGGAAGCGCGCCATTTCGAGTTCTGTAGCTCCAGAAAATCCACTTTGAGTGCAGGGAGGTCAGAATCCAACAGCATCAGCAGTCCTTTTTCAACCTCTGAATCTGATTTCTGCTCAAGTCCCTCAATTTCAGCCAGAAAATATCTGAAATCATAGAAAAACACACAAACTCATAGTAAAGTCCAGAAATGTAAATTTAACACAAAATCTATTAAAAACATCCCTAAAAGTAACTAGATCCTACTAAAAACATACTAAAAACAATGTCAAAAAGCGTATAAATTATCCGCTCATCAGGTGGCAATGCTTCTTGTTTTCTGAATGTATGCTTGAACAGTGCATATGTCTTTTGAAATTGTTGTTTAAGAATGTTAAATATGTTGGCTCTTGAAAGAATGATGACTAAGAGACATGTTATTTGATAATCTGAAAAATCATAAAAATGATTCTTGAAGCAAGAAAAAGCAGCAAAGAACAAAGCTTGCAAAAAAAAATAAGCGAAAAAAAAAATAGAAAGAAAAAGAAAAAGCAAGCAGAAAAAGCCAAAGCTCTTAAAACCAAGAGGCAAGAGCAAAAAGCCAATAACCCTTAAAACCAAAAGGCAAGGGTAAATAAAAAGGATCCCAAGGCTTTGAGCATCAGTGGATAGGAGGGCCTAAAGGAATAAAATCCTGGTCTAAGCGGCTAAATCAAGCTGTCCCTAACCATGTGCTTGTGGCGTGAAGGTGTATAGTGAAAATAGTATATTCTCTTCTTTTTATCCTATTTGATTTTCAGTTGCTTGGGGACAAGCAACAATTTACGTTTGGTGTTGTGATGAGCGGATAATTTATACGCTTTTTGACATTGTTTTTAGTATGTTTTTAGTAGGATCTAGTTACTTTTAGGGATGTTTTCATTAATTTTTATGTTAAATTCACATTTCTGGACTTTACTATGAGTTTGTGTGTTTTTCTATGATTTTAGGTATTTTCTGGCTAAAATTGAGGGACTTGAGCAGAAATCAGATTCAGAGGTTGAAGAAGGACTGCTGATGCTGTTGGATTCTGACCTCCCTGCACTCAAAGTAGATTTTCTGGAGCTACAGAACTTGAAATGGCGCGCTTCCAATTGCATTGGAAAGTAGACATCCAGGGCTTTCCAACAATATATAATAGTCCATACTTTGGCCAAGAATAGACGACGTAAACTGGCGTTCAACGCCAGCTCTCTGCCCAATTCTGGCGTCCAGCGCCAGAAAAGGATCCAAAACCAGAGTTGAACGCCAGAAATGGATCAAAACCTGGCGTTCAACTCCACAAATGGCCTCTGCACGTGGAAAGTTAAAGCTCAGCCCAAGCACACACCAAGTGGGCCCCGGAAGTGAATTTATGCATCAATTACTTACTCATGTAAACCCTAGTGACTAGTTTATTATAAATAGGACCTTTTACTATTGTATTAGACATCTTTGGATTATCTTTTGATCTATTGATCACGTTTTGGGGGCTGGCCATCTCGGCCATGCCTGGACCTTTCACTTATGTATTTTCACGATAGAGTTTCTACACTCCATAGATTAAGGTGTGGAGCTCTGCGGTTCCTCAAAGATTAATGCAAAGTACTACTGTTTTCTATTCAATTCATCTTATTTTGCTTCTAAGATATTCATTCGTACTTCAATCTGAATGTGATGAACGTGACAATCATCATCATTCCCTATGAACGCGTTCCTGACAACCACTTCCGTTCTACCTTCGACTGAATGAGTATCTCTTAGATCTCTTAATCAGAATCTTCGTGGCGTAAGCTAGAATGATGGCGGCATTCAAGAGAATCCGGAAAGTCTAAACCTTCTTACTCACGTAAGGTATTACTTGGACGACCCAGTGCACTTGCTGGTCAGTTACACGGAGTTGTGAACCGTGGTTTTGGCATCATGATTTTGGCGCCATTTCCAGGGAAAGAAAGAGCAATGAACTTTACATAATTAAAGTGTAATCACGATTCCGCGTACCATAACCCCTTTCACCCTTGTTCTATTTTAAATTTTGTTTCTCTGCTACGTTCCTATTTTACTCATGGTAACATATATCTTTAATTTAGTTCAGCTCCTTTACTTCACCTGTTTCTCTACTACAATCATCTGGAATACTGGCATTGATGCTATTACGAATATGTTAGAGTTGCTGTCGGTGAGTCCGATGCTACTTCTTTAATTCTGGATTGATCTTTTCCTTGATTACGGTCTATTTACCCATTTTATTGTCACTGCTATGCTTGTTCTGAGTCGATTATGGTATATACCTTGTTTTGAAATTCCCAGGGAAGTAATTGCTTTTAATTCCTATCCAATTTAGATCCTCTATTTTACTACAACTATGGTCAGTGCTGCGAAGGCTAATATTGTTGCTGTTCCGGTTGCGTGTGAGTTACCGATGCTGCCTGAAACTAAAAGAGAAGGGAGTTGTTACGTTAAAGTATGCGATTGGAACATCTAGGTAGGGGTTTAATTAAAAACAAAATCGAGATGATGGAAAGAGAAATAAAAAAAAAGAACAGAGTAAGAAGAAAATAAGTGGACAAGATGGTTTGGAAATTATGTACTTGGTCAGAAGCATTGGTGCAGTTCCTTTGGCTTTTCTTGCTTTAGGTCAATTGCTTGTGTCTTCATAGTTAACTAAAATTCTACTAGCTAGCAACTTAGACTTCATTTTTCTAGTCCCTGATCTTAAATTTAAATTATCAGTAGGTGTTGGGAAAAAAATATAAATAAAAAATTGTCTCTGCTGTTGAACAAGGTAGTTAGCTTTGATTTCAAAAATTTGGAAAGATAATAAAGATGATGAAGCTTAGTAGAAGAGGTGATAATAAAAAGAAAAAATAGCATTTGATTTGATTAGTAGGTAGTATTTACATTAAGGAGTTGAATGAGTTAATAAGAAGTAGTAGCTGGTGATGGTAGGAGAGTTGAAGACGGTGAGAGCAGAGGGTACAAAAGTACTGTCGCTTGATGTTGAAGCACATGGGCAAGAAGCTAAAGCAGTGGTGTTGTTTGTATGTATTAAGGCTACATTAGTTTAGCTTGAATTTTTAATATAGCTGGTAAAAACAATATTTTATTTTAATCGAATTGAAACTGTTAAAACTATTTTTGCTTATTCAAGTTTCTATTATCATATGTGTGTATTTATTGTTAAAACTGTTAATCTTCTTCTCAATTCTCATTCATCACCACTGAAAGTTCAGATTTATACTCACATTTGCCATACCCAGAAAGCATTCGCTGTTTTTGATATAAAAAGTTTACTTTTTTGAGAACTGGGTAGATTTGGGTTCTTTGTTTTGTGTGTTACCCATAGTCAAAGATCTGAACTTTTTGGGTTTGGTCTCTTTGTGTAAAAAGGGTGACTCATGTTAAGGGATTTCAGAGATATGGGATTTGTGATTTTGACCTTGTGAATCTGAGTCCGTACAAATAGGTAAGAGTTAGAAAGATTATGTTCGAATGCTTGTATTACTTAGAATGCTTATGCTTATGTAATAATATCTACTAACACAAGTTGGTTTATGATGTAAGTGCTGAATATTCTGTTTCCTTTTTTAGCCTAATTATGTTGTTGTAAGGCATTATGATGCTTGCTCACATTGCTTTTTAGTTAAATGGTATCCATTAATTAAGATTCCAGGGTCTGATATATGCATGATGTTACTTATTAATTAACGAAAAAATTGAATGTTGATGCAATTTGTTTAATATTTCTTTCTTATCCAAACTTTGTTTGTTTGTTTTGTTACATATATTGTAGGCATAAAGGTTTTTTCTAAGAAATGGATTCTGATCTGAAAGTTAAAATGTCCAGAAAAACTCCTATTTTTGTTGTTATTAGTTTAATTAGTTTTAATTTAGGTGTTTTGTGAAATTGTAGCAGTGTAGCACTAATGCTGTCCATTCCTTTCTTTTAATCAGTTTTTATGTATAACTGAAATTGCTCTAAGTTATTCTTAGTAATTTATGAGTGTCAAAATAGGTAAAGTTAATGTTTCATTCTTTTATAATTAAATTGAATAATTAGTACATAGTTCAACACAAAGTTATCTTCATCAGATTATTATATTTTATTGAAATAATATTAAACAACAACGACTGCTATATGGAATTTGGTTGTGTTAGTGTTAAATATTTGAAGTACAACTAAGGAGAAGAAAAATTAAAGTCTTCATGCAGACTTTCTTTTTCATTTTCTGTTGGGATAATTTAATTACTTTCATGCAATTGGGTTCTAAGTTCTTGTATCTTGATGGAAATAACTATGTAGGGAATGCTTTTTTCTTTTATCTTTTCCTTTTCGTTTCTTTTAGGATTAGAATTAATTATTGATTATTTTGTTTTCTTACTCTCGAATGTTCTTTACCTTCTCTTGAAATTTTTTTTGGCTTTGTTTTGTGTACATGATAATTTTTTCGTACTAGTAAAGACAACAGGAGTTGACTAGTTGTTGTAGCACCGTTTATAACAACTTCGAATGTTCTTTACTTTTTGATAAGAGACTTTATCCTATATTACATGTGATGGATAAATTACACCTTATTTTGATTAGTGTTGTAATGGATATCTAGTTTTTAATGAAACTTTTATGATTTAGATTTATTGAATTTTTCATTCTTAGATTTATTTTGTGATTATTATCATTTTGGAACGTGATTATTCTTTTAAAAAAATTAAATCTCATAAAATAAAATAGGCTATGGTCACTATTTAAAAATAGGATGACCATAGATAAGCTCTGGCCACGGCGAAAAACCGTGACCATAGATAAGGCTATGGTCACGGTTTTAAGGAGGGGTGACCATAGATAAGCTATGGCCACGGTAAAAACCGTGACGATAGATAAGGTTATGGTCACGGTTTTAAGGTTTAAAGAGGGGTGACCATAGAGGCTATGATCTCGGTTTTAGGGAGGGGTGACCATAGAGGCTATGGTCACGGTCAAAACCGTGACCATAGATAAGGCTATGATCACGGTTTTAAACGGGGTGACCATAGAGGCTATGGTCACGGTGAAAACCGTGACCATATATAAGGCTATAGTCACGATTTTTACGTGTGACCATAGATTAACATATGGTCACGGTGAAAAAACGTGGCCTAAAATGTCAGATTTTGAAAATTAAAATCGTGACCATAGATTAAAAAACCGTGACCATAGACCTATGGCCACGAGGGAATAGGCCACGGTTAAAAATCGTAACCATATGTCTAAAACCGTGACCATAGATCTATGGTCACCCTTTTTTACTAGCTACCGTGATCATAGGCCTTTTTTTTGCAGTGTTATTTCTATTATCGTATCTTTTATTCTATCAAAATATACTTTTTACTGTTAGTTAAAATGTGCAACATATGCTGTGCAACCATGTCACTAGCACATGATTTAGCAGTTGTAAAGGATAATCTTTTAAATCTGCTAAAAGAGATTTAGAGTATAGCTTTGAATGCAAATAAAGTTTATGATTAAAAATGATGAGTTTAGCTAATATATGCTCAAATGACACAAATAAAGATTATTATTAATAAAAAAAATTAATTCATTTCAATAGATACACAATATTTACATTAAAAACTAAACTATACACATTTTTTTATATGATAATTTATAAATTAATAACCTTAATCCATAATTAAATCCAAAAATCATAACATCATGTGAGAGATGGCCTCATATTTATATAAAAATGACAGATAATCATATATAGTTTGAACGTATATAATGAAATTAACCCTTTTTATTTTTTTTATGGAATTATCTTAAAACAAACAATGTGAATTTACCAGCTGTATGAACAAAGACTAACCATATGTGGAACAAGCTAGAGAGATATAGATTTATATACAACAGCATATCAAAGGCAAAGAATTGGCACATGTGAATGCTAATAAAATTAGATGGATTAATGCTATGTGAGCCATCTTTGTATATATTTCTCTTTTATATTTTTATCTTTAATATTGACATAATTTTGGATAGAAATAAATTTAAGAAAAATAAATAATAAAAATAGGGAGAATATAATTCCGACATAGGAATCACAAAATGTTATCAATTAATCACAAACTAGCATATATCACATGACAGCATGGCACTGAAATGCATGTAAAAGGAAAAAATAAAAATGAAAAACATGGTAGTACTAAAACATGAAAATAATTCTTATTAAAATGCTTTTTTTTTTTCAAAAATTATTCATAAAGAAGATATATACAGCTGTGTGAGTATAAATATTTCTCCTTCTATTTTTCTGTGCACTCATTTATTTTCAAGAAATTTTTGCTTAGTTCCTATTATTTTATCTATTTTTTGATCTACTTAGCCGCAGAGGTTAAAGCTTCAAATTGTCAATATGACCAGAAGTTTACATTGCTCGCTATAGTCTTATTTATTTATTCATTATTTTTCAATTACAACTTGAGACGTGTCATTTAAGAAGATAATTCTGTATGTGTGGATATATATCATACATAGTAATTTAGCTGTGTGTGCAATAAAAGTCACAAGTATTATTATATAAAATACAAAACTAAAAGAATCTAATACATAGTGGAAAGGTAGAGAATAATGTAGTATTTACCTCATGCATCTTTCTAATCAACCTTATCAAAATGGCATAAAGTTTAATCGCTCTATGAATATAATCAATCATATATAGTTGATTGCAGAAATATACAAAGATATAGACATTAATTAATGATGTTATTGAATGCTAAATGTCTTATGATATAAAGCTTTATACTCTTGAATATTAAATTTAAACTTCTACATTTTTGCTAAGCTTACATACAATGAGTTTACCCACTTGTTTCTAAGTTGAGTCCAATCCATTTGCTAGTCAAACTCAAATATCAATTCTTGATCTGAGGTTTGATTTTTTTTTTCAGATAGAATTATGAAGAACAAGAAAAATTAGTACAAATTCTATTACTCTCTCTTTTTTCATCCAACTCCAATAAAAATAACAAACAATAAGCAACAATATAATCTAAAAACTAAACACCATAAGTCCAATCAAAACAATATTCAACATCAAAATCAAGAATAAAAACAAGAAAGAAAGAGTAATGGGGAACAACGATCCAGATTAGCAGTTCAGCCAGGTAAAAAATACAAAGATTTCTGTTTTAGAATATGGTGATCTTACTTATGGACATCGTACAAGGTGTTTGGCTGCCTTTTAATTTGAATAAACAGATCTTTAGTTCGATAATTAATTCTTAATAATACATTTCTTTTGGTTTTGCACTTATATGAACTAAAAGCTATAAGGATCTTTTATCAATCTTCAAGAATGTGGCCTAAGTTGCCTAATCTCTATACGTAAATAAAGGGGAAGAATGACCTAAAGGTTTAGGAAAAACGTAGACAAATCGGAGACAGAGTTCTAAGGAGAGATTAAAACTTTAAATTAAAATGCATTATAGGAATAGAATAGAATGCCACTTGCAATATACTACTAACTACAGGTTTTAATTAGTTCTATTATCAGCAATGTTTATTGTGTTCACAAGTAATAAATTAAAAAAATCTCAAATATGAGTTCCACAACATGGTTCCTGTTCATCAAAGAATGTGATGAAAGTAAGTGGAGAAGAGATTAGGAATTTCGCACACCGTGGAAGTAGAAGCAGGGGTTTCACGGACTAAGGGTCTCTAGAGCCTGCATCAAATACAAACCATGCGAGTTAGAGTTATTCACTATGTGTACATAACCGAAACTATGAATAAAAATTTTGGTAGTACTCTACGCCTCATATCTTATAGCAGCAAAAGAATTTAAAAAATATGAACACCTTTACAAAAGTTACTGATGAGCGGATAATTTATACCCTTTTTGGCATTGTTTTTACATAGTTTTTAGTATGTTTTAGTTACTTTTTATTATATTTTTATTAGTTTTTATTCAAAAATCATATTTCTAGACTTTACTATGAGTTTGTGTATTTTTCTGTAATTTCAGGTATTTTCTGGCTGAAATTGAGGGACCTGAGCAAAAATCTGATTCAGAGGCTGAAAAAGGACTACAAATGCTGTTAGATTCTGACCCTCCTGCACTCAAAGTAGATTTTCTGGATCTACAGAAGCCCAATTAGAGCGCTCTCAATTGCGTTGGAAAACAGACATCTTGGGCTTTCCAGCAATATATAATAGTCCATACTTTGCCCGAGATTCGATGGCCCAGACTGGCGCTAAAAGTCATCCTAAAACTTTCTGGCGTAAAACGCCAAAACTGGCACCTTTTCCTGGGTATATGAACGTGAAAGCTTGAAAGCTCAGCCCAGGTAAGCACCAAGTGGGTCCCAGAAGTGGAATTCTACACTATCTGCACTTAGTTATTCATTTTCTGTAAACCTAAGTTACTAGTTTAGTATAAAAACTACTTTTAGAGATTCATTTTGTAACTCATGACATTTTACATTGGATATTGTATCTTCTACGGCATGAGTCTCTAAACCCCATAGGTGGGGGTGAGGAGCTCTGCTGTGTTTCAATAGATTAATGCAATTACTACTTTTTTCTATTCAATCACGCTTGATTTTATTCTAAGATACTCACCGTACTTCAATATGGAGAATGTGATGATCCGTGACACTCATCATTATCCTCAACCCTATGAACGCATGCCTGACAATCACTCCGTTCTATCTGAGCTCAACGTAGTCATTGGGCGACAGCTTGAGTGCGTATCTCTTGGGTTTCTGATCCACAGACCGAGTTCGGAGGTTAGAACCTTCGTGGTATAGGCTAGAACCAATTGGCAGCATTCCTGGGATCCGAAAAGTCTAAACCTTGTCTGTGATATTCCGAGTAGGATCTGGGAAGGGATGACTGTGACGAGCTTCAAACCTGCGAATGTTGGGTGCAGTGACAGTGTGCAAAAGGACAAGGGTCCTATTCCGACGCTAGTGGGAACGAACAGATGATTAGCCGTGCGGTAGCTGTACATGGTATTTTTCATCCGAGACGAGCAATCCGACAGTTGATTAGCCGTGCAGAGATCGTACCTGGTATTTTTCATCCGAGAGGATCATACAGCTTGCCATTGAAGGAAGCCATGCGTGCTTGGAGAAGAAGACAGTAGGAAAGCAGAGATTCAGATGACAGAGCATCTCCAGAACTTCAGCCTGTTTCTCATTACTGAATCACAAGTACTACTTATTTCATGCTATTTATTTTTCATAAATACAATCACTCTTATTATTAATCTCCTGACTAAGATTTACAAAATAACCATAACTTGCTTCAAGCCGACAATCTCCGTGCGATCGACGCTTACTCACGTAAGGTATTACTTGGACGACCCAGTGCACTTGCTGGTTAGTTGCGCGGAGTTGTGAAAAGTGTAATCACAATTTCGTGCACCAAGTTTTTGGCGCCGTTGCCGGGGATTGTTCGAGTTTGGACAACTGACGGTTTATTCTGTGGCTTAGATTAGGAAAAATTTATCTTTTTGGTTTAGAGCACTAAAATTGAGTCTTCTATTATTGTTTTTAGTTAAAATTTTAAAATCCTTATTTTATTTTTCTAAATTATTTTCGAAAATTTTTAAAACCAATAACCTCATAATCTAGTCTTCTGTTTGAGTTTAGTTTCATGTTTTAAGTTTGGTGTCAATTGCATGATTTTATTTTTTTTTCAATTTTTTGAATTATATGTTCTTAGTTCTTTCTTCATCTTCAAATTGTTATTGTTTATTTTCCTTGTTTGATCTTTAGTTTTTCTTGTTTTGTGTCTTTTCTTATTTTTCTGGTGCATTTTCGAATTATTAGTGTCCAAAGTATAAAAATTTTTAAGTTTGGTGTCCTGTGTGTTTTTATCTTCTTAAAAATTTCCAAAATTTGTTCTTGGTGTTTATCTTGATCTTCAAAGTGTTCTTGGTGTTCATCTTGACATTCAAAGTTTTCCTGTTTGCTTTCTTTGTTTTGATCTAAAAATTCTAAGTTTGGTATCACTTTATTGTTTTTCTCTTTCCTCAGTAAATTCAAAAATTCAAAAAAAATTATAATATATTTTCCTTTATTTGCTCATTATTTTCGAATTCCTTAGGTTGATTTAGTCAAAACTTTTAAAATTTGGTAGTTTCTTGTTAGGCAAGTTAAAATTTCAATTTTAAAAATTTATCTTCTTAAATCTTTTTCAAAACAAATTTCTATTTTTAAATCCCTTTTTGTATTTTTCGAAAATCCCTTATAAAATTTTTCAAAATCTTTTTCTTTTCTCATTCATAATTTTTGAATTACTTGTCCCATTTTATTATTTTGATTGAAAAATTTTAAGTTTGGTGTTTTCTTGTTGAGAAAGTTTCAATCTTCAATTTTTAAAATCATATCTTTTTCAAATCTTTTCTTTTATTCATTTATTTTTACAAGTATATTTAATTTTAAGACATATCTTTTTCAAAATCTCCTAACCACTTTCTCTCTCTTCATTTTTCGAAAATCATATCCAAAATTTTTCAAATTTTTTTAATTAATTAGTCATCTTAGTATTCAAATTTTTTTATTTTTTTCTTTTAGTTTTCAAAAATTTTATTCTATTTTCTAATTATTTTATTTTATTTTATCTTAGTTCTTTCTTATTCGATTTATCTTTAATTAAATTAAATAAAAATAAAAATATACTTTATTTGTAATTCACATCATCTCTCTTTCTCCATTATGGATCTAAGTGGAAATGAACAGTCCAGAAGGATTCTGGGGTCATATGCTAACCCCATTACTGCTGCATATGGGAGTCGTATCTATATACCTCCCATCAGAGCAAGCAGTTTTGAGCTAAATCCTCAGCTCATTTTCATGGTGCAGCAAAATTGCCAATATTTCGGTCTTCCACAGGAAGAACCTACTGAGTTTCTGGCACAATTCTTACAAATTGCTGACACAGTACGTGATAAGGAAGTAGATCAGGATGTCTACAGATTATTACTATTTCCATTTGCTGTAAAAGATCATGCTAAGAGGTGGTTAAATAACCAACCCATAGCAAGCATAAGAACATGGAAACAGTTATCAGATAAATTCCTAAATCAATATTTCCTTCCAAAAAGGATGACACAGCTAAGGCTGGACATCCAAGGCTTTAAACAAGAGGATAATGCCTGGGAGAGGTACAGAGGGATGCTAAGGAAATGCCCCTCTGAAATATTTTCAGAATGGGTGCAGTTAGACATCTTTTACTATGGGCTTACAAAAAAAGTCCAAATATCTCTAGACCACTCAGCTAGTGAATCTATACATATGAGAAAGACAATTGAAGAGGCTCAAGAGCTCATTGATACAGTTGCTAGAAATTAGCATCTGTATTTAAGTAGTGAGTCCTTCATGAAAGAAGAGGATAAAGCAGTATCCACTGAACTTAGTCCTCAAGAACAAGTTACTGAACTCAATCAGTAATTGCTTATTATAACAAAACAGCTAGCAGAATTTAAAGAGATGCTGCAAGAAACCAAAGATGTTAATGAGAATATGGAAAAATACTTGAATCAGACAAGACAGCAGCTATCTAAAAAAATAATAGAAGAATGCCAAGTTGTTCAATTAAGGAGTGGGAAGACAGTAAATGTCTCAATTCAAAGAAGCAGGAAGCCAAGAAAGGAACAACTAACAGAAAATAACCAAGCCACTGCTCGAAATCCCTCTGAGGACAGTAAGAGCCCAGAGAGGAATGATTCTGGCGTTCAAACGCCAGAAAAGGGTGGACAGATGGCGTTAAACGCCCAAGGGATGGCCAGTTCTGGAGTCCAAATGCCAGAAAAGGGTGGCAATCTGGAGTAAAACGCCCATGCAGCCCCCAATTCTGACGTTCAAACGCCACTAAGGGATCAGACACCTGCAAGTGTTGATAACAACCCCCTTAAGCAGGCTTCTCCAACCACTTCTATAGAAAATAAACCTGCAGCAACTAAGGTTGAAGAATATAAAGCCAAGATGCCTTATCCTCAGAAACTCCGCCAAGCAAAATAGGATAAATAATTTGCCCGCTTTGCAGACTATCTCAGAACCCTTGAAATAAAGATTCCGTTTGCAGAGACACTTGAGCAAATACCCTCTTATGCTAAGTTCATGAAAGAGATCTTAAGTCATAGGAAGGATTGGAGAGAAACTGAAAAAGTTTTCCTCACTGAAGAATGCAGTGCAGTCATTCAAAAAAGCTTACCAGAAAAGCTTAAAGATCCCAGAAGCTTTATGATACCATGTACATTAGAGGGTGCTTGTACCAAGACAGCTCTATGTGATCTTGGGGCAAGAATCAACCTAATACCTATATCCACTATCAAAAAGCTTGGTTTGACTGATGATGTCAAACCAACACGGATATGCCTTCAACTTGCTGATGGCTCCATTAAGATTCCATCAGGCGTAATTAAGGACATAATTGTCAAGGTTGGGCCATTTGCCTTCCCCACTGACTTTGTAGTGCTGAAAATGGAGGAGCACAAGAGTGCAACTCTCATTCTAGGAAGACCATTCCTAGCAACAGGACGAACCCTCATTGATGTAACACCCTACCATACAAAGACTTATGCTTAAGTCATAATTCAGAGATGGCAAGGTATTACGACCTCTAAAACCAAATTTTTGTACGTAAAGTAGTATGAATAATTGAATATAACTAGGAGCCTTTGTAGAAAAAGGGGTAAACAAAAAACCGTAACTCGAACGCGCAACACTCCGATTGATAACGTAACGAGCAAAGGATAAGCTAACACAAGATCATATGTATAAAGAGTGTCAAAAACGGGAATATCAAGACTCAAAATCCGGCTGCGAAGATAACCGGTCCGAGCATAGCAATATATACATATAATAAAATAAGGAAAACCCCAAGGAAAACCCAAAGGGACACAAATACAGAAACCTATTCTCCAAAACCTCCTATAAGAGGAGTCATCACAGTTTGTATTATTTAATGGAGATAAAAGTATCTAAACAAGATATATAACCCAAAACAGAGTCCCGAGAACAAAGGATCTTCGCTAAATCCAGAAGTCTCCAGCATGCCTCAACGAGAAGCCTCGCGTCCTGCATCTGAAAACCACAAAATCCGCATGGGTGAGAACCAGAGGTCCCCAGCATGGTAACAGCTTCCACATATATAATACATAATAATAGAGGAAAGCCGAAGGCAATCCTAGAACTTCCCCCAGATAATATCAAAGCTTATAAACAAGCTAAACCATAAGTGGCAACTGACTAAAGATCCTTCAGACCTCCCAACCACCAGCAGGAGTATAATATAGCAAACACAGTTATATCAGACAAGAGATTTACAAATAGGAACAGATAAGGCATTTAGGCAATTAGCAAGTAATATGCAGTCAAATAGGCAATCTCAAACAATTCATGTAGTATGCTTATGATGCATGCCTGTCCCTAGTGGCTGATGATATTAGCTGTCGGTTATAGAGCCAACCCGACAAGTCCTGGTAGCTAACCATTGGACTGTCCCTCTGTCGCGCATCCCCAACTCGAGTTATACTCATCATAAACTTGATCATAATTATGATCCATATCCATCACCCTCACTAGTGAATATTTACGGGGGCGAGCTCATCCGGGCCTTTCACAGTGCCCGGCCACAATTACGACATAGGGTCAAAAGAGCTTCGAGTCTCAACCTGGAGCACGTGGTGGCTAGCCACTGCTACTACCCAGGGAAACTCTCATCTCCGATGGTGGAAGTGCAAACATTCACAATTCATTCAACAACATATATGCATTTATACTTAGCCATAAACATGGCTCCACCGTCACACGGCAATAATCTAGCCATCCGGCTCACGGTTAAATCCATAACCAGCCAATTCATTAACATTTACGGCCCTTCGGCCCATGGCACAACAAGCACTTCCACCGCCATTCTCCGCATCTCACATAATCATCTTTGATCCTCAATGATCATCCATTTTCCCTTGCTTTACTCGCAAGTTACCACATTCACTAGCCCTTTTTCTTATGCTAGGCATATCATAATGATTTAAGACATAAGTGGTGAGATCGGAGGCTTAGAAGTATGAAATTTGGCTTTTAAAACTCAAAAATCAACTTTGGGATGAAAACAGGGCCACGCGTACGCGCACTCCACGCGCACGCGTGGATGGCCTTAAAACTCATTGACGCGCAAGCGTCATACGTGCGAACGCGCGGATTGAAAATTAGCCAAAGGACGCGCAAGCGTCAGCCACGCGTATGCGTGGGTGCTCTTGCACCTAGGCACAAAACTGGCACAACTCTGGCACAACTCTCTGGAAAATGGCTTGGCATTTGGTGCAGTGCATCGACGTGCCCGCGCACACCACGCGTACGCGTGGATGGTGCTTTCTTGAAGAACGGCGCTTACGCGCCAAGTGCGCCTACGCGCGGGGGGTGATTCTGCTAAAATTTTTCTAAGTTAAAAGCTGCAGATTTCACAGATTCAACCCCCAATCTTCCGACGGATATAACTTCCTCATTTTAAATCATTTTTCACCCGTTCTTCAAACGGCATGGACATTCCGGATCCAATTTTATTTCTAAACAGATTTGGCACAAATCAGAGATCCGTAGTCCAAGTTATGTCTCATCAAAGTAAGCCTAAAAACCATATTTTCATACAAAACCACAAAGTGCCATTTTCAAAACAAGCCACTTTCAACTCTTTTCAAAATCAATCAAAACATGCCAATTTCATCCCTTTTCTTTGAAATCAATCAAAATAATCAAAGAACCCAAAATCTCAACATTTTTGCTCATGAAACTCGAAATCAAGGGCTGGAATTTCGAACAGTAAAACGTGGCTTACCTTAAAATTGATTGTATGGGTTTTGTAGAGCTCTCTGCGGTGAACGCGTGGCCGCAAACAGAGCGGCAATCAGAGCTCTAGATCAAAAGTTATAGTGGTTTAAAGATCAACCAAGGGAGAGAACTTGAGAGAGTGTTCTTCCCCCCTCCATATTAGTTTTCAGCGTGTTTGAGTGTGTTGTGAGGGAAACACATCGTGCAGGTTCGAAAGATGAGGTGGTAGAGCCATCCGATACGCCACCGGTCCAATCCTCTCCAGGATCTGAAATGGACCAATGTATCGAGGATTCAACTTCTTCGCTTTAATCGCCCTACCTACTCCTGTGGTCAGAGTAACCTTCAGGAAGACATGATCTCCTTCCTCAAATTCCAAGGGCTTCCACCTCTGATCGGCGTAACTCTTTTGGCGACTCTGTGCCGTAAGCATCCTATCTCGGATTTTCTTCACTTGTTCAGTGGTCTCACTTAATACCCGGCCACCAAAACATCGCCTTTAAATCATGGTACATCTTAGTACTTCCCGGGTGAATGGAGAATCCGCTTTTGTGTGTCTCCTTTAAGATATCTTGCCTCAAAGTACCAACATCCGGCACAATGATCCTACCCTTGAATCTCCATAACCCATCTTTTTCTTCCGACACTCTCCACTGTTTTCCTTGCTCGATAGCCGGTAACACCTTCCATAACGCTTCATCATTTTCACAAGCCTTTAGGAGTTCGGACTTAAAGTCACTCGAGATTTCTAATTGGCTCAAACACAAGGTTCCAGATACTTCTCGAACACCAATTTTTAGACTCTCGAATTCCTTGAGCAACTTTTCCTCCTGAAGCATCATCCAAGATGCATACAACGACTTCCGACTTAACGCATCCGCCACTATATTCGCCTTTCCAGGATGGTAATTTAACTCAAAGTCATAGTCTTTCAACAATTCCATCCACCTCCTTTGCCTCATATTAAGCTCTTTCTGATCAAAGAGATACTTCAAGCTCTTATGATCAGAGAAAACTTGGAACTTAACCCCATAGAGATAATGCCTCCACACCTTCAAGGCAAACACAACCGCAGCGAGTTCCAAATCGTGCGTAGG
>NC_029788.2:37016136-37036327 GCF_000816755.2 Arachis ipaensis
TTGGAGTAAATTAGTATATCGTCAATGAAGGCAACCACGAATTTATCCAGAAACGGATGGAATACTCTATTCATGTAATCCATGAATACTGCAGGAGCGTTCGTCAACCCAAAAGACATTACGGTGTACTCGTAATGACCATAACGAGTCCTAAAAGCGGTCTTAGGGATATCCTTACCCCTCACCCTTATCTGGTGATAACCGGATCACAAATCGATCTTAGAGAAAACCCCAGCTCCTTGTAACTGATCCATGAGATCATCAATTCTCGGCAATGGGTACTTATTCTTTATGGTGACCTTGTTCAGCTGCCTGTAATCCACACAGAGCCGCACACTTCCATCTTTCTTCTTTACCAGTAACACTGGAGCACCCCACGGGGAAACACTTGGTCGGATAAAGTTCTTACCCAACAATTCCTCTAACTGAGACTTTAGCTCGGCCATCTCTAACGGTGACATCCTATAAGGAGCACTTGAGATTGGTCCCGCCCCAGGCACCAACTCAATAGCAAACTCGACCTCTCGGTTAGGTGGAAATTCCTCAATATCATCAGGAAACACTTCCGGAAACTCACACACTACCGGAATCTGATCCAACCTTTGATCATCACCCGAAACACCAGCGGTTAACAACAGGATACCCTGACATTCGATTCCAGAACAGTTCACCATCATCGAATTCAAGTAATAATTAGTCACCACGACCGGCCCTTCTGTATCTTCCGGCATAAAGTACACCGACTTTGTAGAGCAATCAAGCAGGACATGGTTCTCAGATAACCAGTCCAATCCCAAGATAAGATCAAGACCAATCATCGGTAAGCAGATTAAATTATGGACAAAATCACGCTGCTTGAACCTAAACGAAACTTTCGGGCATCCTAGCCTAGTTACCATGGCTTCGTGGGTAGCATTATACACTTTTAAGTCATAACCTAAGGTTACGATCTTCAATCCTAACTCATGGGCTTTCTCAAATGCAATGAATGAATGCGATGCTCCCGAATCAAATAAAGCATTTAAAGTTTGACCAGCCATTTCACAGTTACCTCGAATGAGTGTCTCGGATCCCTCTGCACCCACAGTTGAGGTGGTGAACACCCCACCAGTCTGTTGTGCTTTCCCAGCACCTTGCTTTTGCTTCTCTGGACAACTTGCGGCTTTATGCCCCGCCTTTCCACAATTGTAGCACAAACCCCATCCGGCCTTGCATGGTACTCCCGGATGGTGACTCCCACACCTAGTACAAGCTTGATCATTCTGAGGCTGCTTCCCAAACCTTTTCCCTTGGGAGTAGTTGTTGTTGGGCCTCCTTAAAGAACCTCCCCTCTTAAAAGGTGGACCTCTAGGAGCAAAGCTCTTCCCTCGGTTCTGTGGGAATGATCCTTTGTGACTTCCTTTCTCAACGGTTGCCCTCTTCACGCACTCTTCAGCAACCCTACACTTGTTCACCAATTCAGAGAAAGTCCTAATCTCCATTGGCCCCACTGAACCGAAAATATCACTCCGGAGTCCTCTTTCGTACTTAACACACTTCCATTCCTCATATTCCACCGGAGTCCCTTGACACATACGAGAGAATCTAAACAACTCCTCAAACTTGTTAGTATACTCAGATATGGACATAGCACCCTGCTTCAGCTGCAACAATTCAAGCTCCTTGGCCGTCCTAGCAGAAGTCGGAAAGTACTTCTTATAGAACTCCTCTTGGAAGACATCCCAGGTGATATAATCATCACCCTGCTGCAGAAGGCGTCGGATACCCTGCCACCAATGCGACGCTTCACCAGTGAGCAAATAGGTAGCGAACTCCACACGCTGCCCTTCAGGTACCACCTGCGCTTGCAGTGCTCGTTCCATAGCCTGAAACCATGTATCAGCTTCAGTCGAACTAGTAGTTCCCTTGAACTTCGGTGGATTAACCTTCAAAAATTTTGCCAGTGTCATCGGGCCCTGAACTCCACCTCCATCATTACCATGGTTGTTCATCTGTTGACCAAGAGCCTCAGCAGTGGCTTGCATAGCAGCAGCCATGTTCTCCAACGCAGTCATAAAGTTCACCGGATCATTAGGGTTAGTCTTCGGCGCACGAGCATTCGTATGTCCTCTCCCACGACCTCTATCGCGTCCACGAGGCGCCATCTGGTTCCTATACACACCAAACAATCGATATTAAGTTGATCAGTCTCAATATCGGAAGTTTAGTGCTTCAAAGTCCCAAATGCATGCTCATGAACGTTTATAACAATTATATCAAGCAGATATACTAACAGCACATAACACACATACAGAGAATGCACAGAAGCATAGTCAGTCCATTCCTCAGGCTCTACAGGAACGAACTGCTCTGATACCATAATGTAACACCCTACCATACAGAGACTTATGCTTAAGTCATAATTCAGAGATGGCAAGGTATTACGACCTCTAAAACCAAATTTTTGTACGTATAGTAGTATGAATAATTGAATATAACAAGGAGCCTTTGTAGAAAAAGGGGTAAACAAAAAACCGTAACTCGAACGCGCAACACTCCGATCGATAACGTAACGAGCAAAGGATAAGCTAACGCAAGATCATATGTATAAAGAGTGTCAAAAACGGGAATATCAAGACTCAAAATCCGGCTGCGAAGATAACCGGCCCGAGCATAGCAATATATACATATAATAAAATAAGGAAAACCCCAAGGAAAACCCAAAGGGACAGGGGGCGAGCTCATCCGGGCCTTTCACAGTGCCCGGCCACACTTACGACATAGGGTCAAAAGAGCTTCGAGTCTCAACCTGGAGCATGTGGTGGCTAGCCACTGCTACTACCCAGGGAAACCCTCATCTCCGATGGTGGAAGTGCAAACATTCACAATTCATTCAACAGCATATATGCATTTATACTTAGGCATAAACATGGCTCCGCCATCACACGGCAATAATCTAGCCATCCAGCTCACGGTTAAATCCATAACCAGCCAATTCATTAACATTTACGGCCCTTCGGCCCATGGCACAACAAGCACTTCCACCGCCATTCTCCGCATCTCACATAATCATCTTTGATCCTCAATGATCATCCATTTTCCCTTGCTTCACTCGCAAGTTACCACATTCACTAGCCCTTTTTCTCATGCAAGGCATATCATAATGATTTAAGACATAAGTGGTGAGATCGGAGGCTTAGAAGTATGAAATTTGGCTTTTAAAACTCAAAAATCAACTTTGGGATGAAAACAGGGCCACGCGTACGCGCACTCCACGCGCACGCGTGGATGGCCTTAAAACTCATTGACGCGCAAGCGTCATACGCGCGAATGCGCAGATTGAAAATTAGCCAAACGACGCGCAAGCGTCAGCCACGCGTACGCGTGGGTGCTCTTGCGCCCAGGCACAAAACTAGCACAACTCTCTGGAAAATGGCTGGGCATTTGGTGCAGCGCATCGACGCGCCCGCGCACACCACGCGTACGCGTGGATGGTGCTTTCTTGAAGAATGGCGCTTACGCGCCAAGTGCGCCTACGCACGGGGGGTGATTCTGCTAAAATTTTTCTAAGTTAAAAGCTGCAGATTTCACAGATTCAACCCCCAATCTTCCGACGGATATAACTTCCTCATTTTAAATCGTTTTTCACCCGTTTTTCAAACGGCATGGACATCCCGGATCCAATTTCATTTCTAAACAGATTTGGCACAAATCAGAGATCCATAGTCCAAGTTATGTCTCATCAAAGTAAGCCCAAAAACCATGTTTTCATACAAAACCACAAAGTGCCATTTTCAAAACAAGCCACTTTCAACTCTTTTCAAAATCAATCAAAACATGCCAATTTCATCCCTTTTCTTTGAAATCAATCAAAATGTACCAAAATCAATACCAAGCCATCCTCAACTCACACATTGACATTTTAACAAAATTCCTAAAACTACCTCCAACCATTTTAACACTTCTCAATTAATGGCTAAAGGACAAACACAATCTCATGTCATACATCCTTCTCATCCCAATTTCCAATAATATCAATTTCCAAATCAACCATCATTATACATGATCAACATCATACTCACCATCAACATGGTACCACCCATCAATTCAACCTCAATCATCCATCAAGCATATATCACAACATGCATTTCTCATATATCACACAATCAAGGCATCAATATTCATAATCACATATATGAACACATCATATATCTCAACCATTCAACAACGCCAACAATTCAATGCCTATCTTAGGGCCTCTAGCCTAAGTATTTCCTACCACATTACATATTAGATACGGGAAACCAAAACCATACCTTAGCCGATTTCCCAAGCTCAACCGGAGCACTTCCAAACCACTTGTCCACAAGCTCTCAAGGTCTCAACACCTCCAAGAACAGATTTTGTCACACAAAACCCTCTCCCATGCTTTCAAAAATCACCAATCAAGCTCCAATATTCACATATACACAACCTAAGCCACAATCATCATATCCATACACAACATCTCAATACCCAAACATCATAGAACAACAAATTACACTAGGGTTGAGAATCTTACCACACCCAAGGTCCAAGGAGACAAGATTAACCTTCTCCTTCAAGAGAGTTGGGTCCTATAACATCAAAGAACCCAAAATCTCAACATTTTTGCTCATGAAACTCGAAATCAAGGGCTGGAATTTCGAACAGTAAAACGTGGCTTACCTCAAGATTGATTGTATGGATTTTGTAGAGCTCTCTACGGTGAACGCGTGGCCGCAAACGGAGTGGCAATCGGAGCTCTAGATCAAAAGTTATGGTGGTTTGAAGATCAACCAAGGGAGAGAACTTGAGAGAGTGTTCTTCCCCCCTCCATATTAGTTTTTAGCGTGTTTGAGTGTGTTGTGAGGAGAGAGAGTGCTGAAAACTAGGGTTTTGGTTTAGTTATGTTGAGCCAAGGGCCCACTTTGGGTCCGGTTGGTCCGGTTTGGCCCGTTCGGTCCAATCTTGGTCCGATTTCTATAAAATTGGTACCGAAATTCTCGTCTCAATCTCCTCTATCACATTTAGCCATAAAAATAACATTTTTGGCTTTCTAGAATAAATTCTCATTTTATGGGTTAGTTAGCCGTTAATTGACCGGGTCTTACATTCTACCTACCTAATTGGGAATTTTGCCCACAAAATTCAAATTCAATTACCTGAGAATAAATGCGGATAATCCATTCGCATCTCCGACTCAAGTTCCCAAGTGTGTTCCTCAACACCGCCTCGACTCCAAGCCACTTTGACTAATGAAACCTCTTTTCCACGCAATCGTTTGATACTAGTATCATCAATGCTGACTGGAGCCACTGGAAGCCTCAAATCTTCCCTTAACTGAACCGATTCGGGTTCTAACACATGGCTAGCATCAGGGGTGTACTTCCGAAGCTGCGACACGTGAAACACGTCGTGCAGGTTCGAAAGATGAGGTGGTAGAGCCATCCGATATGCCACCGGTCCAATCCTCTCCAGGATCTGAAATGGACCAATGTATTGAGGATTCAACTTCTTCGCTTTAATCGCCCTACCTACTCCTGTGGTCGGAGTAACCTTCAGGAAGACATGATCTCCTTCCTCAAATTCCAAGGGCTTCTGCCTCTGATCGGCGTAACTCTTTTGGCGACTCTGTGCCGTAAGCATCCTATCTCGGATTTTCTTTACTTGTTCAGTGGTCTCAGCTATCATCTCCGACCCCAACAAGCCTTTCTCTCCAGCTTCATACCAACATAGCGGAGATTGACATTTCCTCCCATACAATGCCTCATACGGAGCCATTCTGATGCTCGCATGGTAACTATTATTGTATGCAAACTCCACTAATGGCATATATCGATCCCAACTCGCCGGTTGATCCAAAACACAAGCTCTCAACATATTCTCTAGGGTCTGGATCGTCCTCTCGGATTAACCATCTGTTTGAGGATGGTAAGCTGTACTCAAGCTTAATCGGGTTCCAAAAGCTTTCTGAAATGCACCCCAGAATCTCGAAGTGAAACGAGGATCTCTATCAGAGATTATAGTAGCAGGTACACCATGGAGTCTCACAATCTCCTTTATGTATAATCGAGCTAGCTCCTCAGGGGTGTAAGTCATCCGAACGGGTAAAAAGTGAGCTGACTTCGTCAGTCGGTCCACAATCACCCAGATAGCATCAAAACCAGTCCTAGTCCTTGGCAATCCCGACACAAAGTCCATTGCAATACTTTTCCACTTCCATTGTGGAACCTCTAAAGGTTGCAACATCCCGAAAGGTCTTTGATGTTCAATCTTTACCTTTTGACAAGTTAAGCACTTTGAAACATATTCTGCCACATCATTCTTCATACCCGGCCACCAAAACATCGCCTTTAAATCATGGTACATCTTAGTACTCCTCGGGTGAATGGAGAATCCGCTTTTGTGTGTCTCCTTTAAGATATCTTGCCTCAAAGTACCAACATCCGGCACAATGATCCTACCCTTGAATCTCCATCTTTTTCTTCCGACACTCTCCACTATTTTCCTTGCTCGATAGCCGGTAACACCTTCCATAACGCTTCATCATTTTCATGAGCCTTTAGGAGTTCGGACTTAAAGTCACTCGAGATTTCTAATTGGCTCAAACACAAGGTTCCAGATACTTCTCGAACACCAATTTTTAGACTCTCAAATTCCTTGAGCAACTTTTCCTCCTGAAGCATCATCCAAGACGCATACAACGACTTCTGACTTAACACATCCGCCACTATATTCGCCTTTCCAGGATGGTAATTTAACTCAAAGTCGTAGTCTTTCAACAATTCCATCCACCTCCTTTGCCTCATATTAAGCTCTTTCTGATCAAAGAGGTATTTCAAGCTCTTGTGATCGGAGAAGACTTAGAACTTAACCCCATAGAGATAATGCCTCCACACCTTCAAGGCAAACACGACCGCAGCGAGTTCCAGATCGTGTGTAGGGTAACTAACTTCATGAGGTCTCAACTGTCGTGAGGCATACGCCCTGATAGAAGAGGTTAATATGACTGAGTCTTGAATCAGAGCTAGAGGACATTTTTAAAGATGTTCAGCCTGATCTGGAGGAATTAGAGAAAACAGAAAAACCTCTGAAAACTCCTCAGGGAGAGGAGAAGCCTCCTAAACCCGAGCTCAAGCCACTACCACCATCTCTGAAATATACATTTCTGGGAGAAGATGACACTTTTCCAGTAATCATAAGCTCTACCTTAGAGCCACAGGAAGAGAAAGCACTAATTCAGGTGCTAAGGACACACAAGACAGCTCTTGGGTGGTCCATAAGTGATCTTAAGGGCATTAGTCTAGCCAGATACATGCACAAGATCCTATTGGAGGATGATACTAAGCCAGTAGTTCAACCACAGAGGCGGCTGAATCCAGCCATGAAGGAGGTGGTGCAGAAAGAGGTCACTAAGTTACTAGAGGCTGGGATTATTTATCCTATTTCTGATAGCCCCTGGGTGAGCCATGTTCAAGTTGTCCCCAAGAAGGGAGGCATGACAGTGATGCATAATGAAAAGAATGAACTGGTTCCTACAAGAACAGTTACAGGGTGGCGTATGTGTATTGACTATAGAAGACTCAATACAGCCACCAGAAAAGATCATTTTCCTTTACCATTCATAGACCAAATGCTAGAGAGACTAGCAGGTCATGAATACTACTACTTTTTAGATGGCTATTCAGGTTATAACTAAATTGAAGTGGATCCTCAAGACCAAGAGAAAACAGCATTCACATGTCCTTTTGGAGTATTTTCCTACAGAAGAATGCCATTTGGTCTGTGTAATGCACCTCCAACCTTCTAGAGGTGCATGCTCTCTATCTTCTCTGATATGGTAGAAAACTTTCTGGAAGTCTTCATGGATGACTTCTCAGTATTTGGAGACTCATTCAGCTCCTGTCTTGACCATCTAGCACTTGTTCTAAAAAGGTGCCAAGAGACTAACCTAGTTTTAAACTGGGAAAAATGTTACTTTATGGTAACTGAAGGAATTGTCCTTGGGTATAAAATTTCAAACAAGGGAATAGAGGTGGATCAAGCTAAGGTAGAGGTAATTGAAAAATTACCACCACCTGCCAATGTTAAGGCAATCAGAAGCTTTCTGGGGCTTGCAGGATTCTATAGGAGGTTCATAAAGGATTTTTCAAAAATTGTAAAACCTCTGAGCAATCTGCTAGCTGTTGACACACCATTTGTATTTGACACAGAGTGTCTGCAGGCATTTGAAACTCTAAAAGCTAAGCTGGTCACAGCACCAGTCATTTCTGTACTAGACTGGATATTACCATTTGAACTAAAGTGTGATGCCAGTGATCATGCCATTGGTGCAGTACTGGGGCAGAGACATAACAAGCTTCTGCACGTCATTTACTATGCTAGCCGTGTCTTAAATGATGCACAAAAGAATTACACAACCATAGAAAAGGAGTTGTTTGTAGTGGTTTATGCCATTGACAAGTTCAAATCTTATTTAGTAGGATCAAAAGTGATTGTGTACACTGACCATGCTGCTCTAAAATATCTCCTCACAAAGTAAGATTCAAAACCCATACTCATAAGATGGGTGTTGCTTCTGCAAGAGTTTGATATAGAAATAAGAGACAGAAAAGGAACAGAGAACCAGGTAGCAGATCACCTGTCCTGGATAGAACCAGTAGCAGGGGCGTCCCTCCCTCCTACTGAGATCTCTGAAACCTTTCCAGATGAGCAACTCTTTTCCATTCAAGAATTACCATGGTTTGCAGACATTTCAAACTATAAAGATGTGAGATTCATACTCAAGGAGTACAGTAAGCAACAAATGAAAAAATTGATTTCTGATGTAAAGTACTACTTATGGGATGAACCATATCTCTTTAAGAGGTGTGCAGACGGAGTAATCCATAGATGTGTGCCTAGAAAAGAGGCACAAAAGATCCTAAGGCATTGCCGTGGATCACAATATGGAGGACACTTTGGAGGTGAGCGAACAGCCACAAAGGTTCTCCAATGTGGTTTCTACTGGCCTACTCTCTATAGAGACTCCCAAGAGTTTGTACGTAACTGTGACAGTTGCCAGAGAGCTGGTAATCTACCTCACGGTTATGTCATGCCTCAGCAAGGGATCCTAGAGATTGAGTTGTTTGATGTATGGGGTATTGACTTCATGGGGCCTTTCCCACCATCATATTCAAACACTTATATTCTGGTGGCAGTAGACTATGAATCTAAATGGGTGGAGGCAATTGCAACACCCACTAATGATACTAAGACAGTGATGAAGTTCCTCCAGAAGCACATTTTCAGCAGATTCGGTGTCCCTAGGATACTGATCAGTGATGGAGGCACTCATTTCTGCAATAAACAGCTTGACTCTGCTCTGGTCCGATATGGAATTAACCATAAAGTGACAACTCCATATCATCCACAGACAAATGGGCAGGCCGAAGTCTCGAATAGAGAACTAAAACGAATCCTGGAATGGACTATAAGTATCCGTAGAAAGGATTGGGCAAGAAGTCTGGATGATGCTCTATGGGCATACAGAGCAGCATTCAAGACTCCTATAGGAACCTCTCCATACCAGCTTGTGTATGGAAAAGTCTGTCACCTGCCAGTAGAACTGGAACACAAGACCTACTGGGCAACCAGGTTCCTAAACCTTGATGCTAAGATAGTTGGAGAGAAAAGATTACTCTAGTTGAATGAGCTGGAGGAATTCAGACTCAATGCTTTCAAAAATGCTAAAATTTATAAAGAAAAAGCAAAAAGATGGCATGATAAAAGGCTATCATCTAGAGTCTTTGAGATAGGACAGAAGGTCCTACTGTTTAACTCTAGGCTCAGATTGTTCCCTGGAAATTGAAATCCCAGTGGAGGAGACCATATGTGATCACAAGTGTGTCACCATATGGTTATGTAGAGCTTCAAGATATTGATTCTGACAAAAAGTTCACTGTTAATGGACAGAGAATCAAACATTATCTTGAAGGCAATGTTGAGCAAGAATGCTCAAAACTGAGACTAAATTAAAAAGCTCAGTCAAGTCCAGCTAAAGACAGTAAAGAAGCGCTTGCTGGGAGGCAACCTAGCCATTATTTAGATGTTTATAACAGTTATATAAAACAGAAAAATAGAGGTTCAAGACATAAAACAGAGAAATCATAGAGAAAAGGAGCTCACTGGCGTCAAAACGCCAGTAAAGAGGCAATTTGGGCGTTAAACGCCTAAATGGGCAGCATTCTGGACGTTCAGAAAAACGCCTAGTAAAGAAAAATTTCTGGCATTTAACGCCAGCCAGGGTACCTGGCTGGGCGTTAAACACCCAAAATGGCCACCAGATGGGCGTTAAACGCCCAGAATGAATCATTCTAGGCGTTTAACGCCAGAACAGCTAGGGGAGAGGTAATTTCGTTTCCAATTCAATTTTTTTCGAATTTTCATGCTTTAAATCAAAATTTTCTGCATCCAAACATTACAAACATTCATCTTTTAATTTCCATTCACAAAAATTTATAAACTTATAAATTCTTCTTGATTCTTTTTCAATTCTTTTCAATTCTTTTTCAATTCTTTTCAATTCCTTTTCAAAAACTCATTCATATTTCCAATTTCTTTTCAAATCTTTTTAACTCATTCATATCATCTTTTATTTCTTAGATGCATAAACAAAAAATTAAATTTAACTTCCTCATATCCTTTTCATATCTTTTAAATTTTTGAAAAGAATCTCATCTTTTTCATATCATGTTTATCTTTTATCAATCATATCTTTCAATCATATCTTTTTTTTTTCAAAAATTTCGAACCCATTCCCTACCTCCCCTCTATTTATACATTCGGCCATCCTTTTACTCCATCATTCGAATCCTTCTCTCCATCTATTCATCTCCTTTCTTTTTATTTTGCTTGAGGGCAAGCAAAGTACTAAGTTTGGTGTGATATCTGTGATCTCTGAGCTAAAACAAACGAAGCTCATGGCTCCCAAAGGAAAACAAACCACTTCAAGAGGCAAGAAAGAAGGCAATCCAAAGCCACTTTGGATGCAGGAGAATTTCTGCACCAAAGAACATGCAGACCATTACCTCAAAATTGTGTCCAGAAGATCAGTGATCCCGAAAGTTAGATTCAATCTGAAAGAAGATGAATACCCGGAGATCCAAGAGCAGATTCAAAATAGGGGCTGAAAAGTCCTGGCTAATCTTGAGATACATGTTGGAAGAAACATGGTCCAGGAATTCTATGTAAATCTGTGGATGACAGAGAGCAAAGATTAGAAGGAACTGCTTTCTACACCTTCCGGACTATGGTTAGAGGGAAGATTATTTACTTCCACCTTGACAAAGTGAGAGAAGTTCTTAAACTTCCTCAACTACAAGATGATCCAGAGTCCTTTAATTGGAGAATGACCAAGGATAAGAGGCTGGATCAAGTTCTAGAGGACATATGCCTCCCTGGAACCAAGTGGATTACCAATTCAAAAGGTGTCCCAAACCAGTTAAAGAGAGGAGATCTTAAACCAGTTGCCAGAGGTTGGCTGGATTTCATTGGGCACTCTATTCTCCCAACCAGCAACCGATCTGAAGTCACTGTCAAGAGGGCAGTGATGATTCACTGTATTATGCTAGGGAAGGAGGTAGAGATTCATCAGTTGATCCCTATTGAAATTTACATGTTTGCAAACAAGGAAACCAATGAGGCCAAATTGGCCTATCCAAGCTTGATTAGTCTATTATGCAAAGATGTGCGGGTAAAGATGGGTGTGGATGAATTCATCTCAGTCGAACGCCCAATCACAAAAAAGGTGATGGATGGACCTCAAATTCAAGATAACCTCACCAAGAGGGGGGGCGCATGAACTCCTTCCAGAAATTCCTCAATTTGACTATTGGACTCGCTTAGAAGCATCTGTCACCAAGCTGCAAGAAACTGTGAATCAACTCAAAGAGGAGTAGCAGAATCAAAACAGCATGCTTTGTAAACTGCTCATAGAACAAAAGAAACAAGGGCGTGAGATATAGGACCTAAAGCGCCAGAAGCTGTCCCTTGAAGAGCCAGGCGTCCCACAGATTGAAGGAGCACCTACCCATCCAACCCAAGGTTGTTGAGTCCTAACTCTGTGATAACTTTTATTATTAGAAACCATTTTAAGAGTCACATAAGCATTAGTATTAGAGTTATTTATCTTTATGTCTTTAATTTCCTTTCTTTTATTATTATTTGTCTGCTTTTATGTTTATTTTATGTCTTATTTTTATTTCATGATCAATAAAGTTTAGAGTCTATGTCTTAAAGCTATGAATATCCTATGAATCCTTCACCTTTCTTAAATAAAAAATGTTTTCTGAAAAAGAAAAAGAAGTACATGAATTTCGAACTATATCTTGAAAATAATCTAATTATTTTGATGTGGTGGCAATACTTTTTGTTTTCTGAATGAATGCCTGAACAGTGCATATTTTTTATATTGTTGTTTATGAATGTTAAAATTGTTGGCTCTTGAAAGAATAATGAAAAAGGAGAAATGTTATTGATAATCTGAAAAATCATAAAATTGATTCTTGAAGCAAGAAAAAGCAGTGAAGAACAAAAGCTTGCAAAAAAAAAAAGAGAAAAAAATAATAAATAAATAAATAAATAAAGAAAAAGAAAAAGCAAGCAGAAAAAGCCAATAACCCTTTATACCAAAAGGCAAGGGTAAAAAGGATCCAAATCTTTGAGCATTAATGGATAGGAGGGGTCAAGGGAATAAAATCCTGGCCTAAGCAGCTAAACCAAGCTGTCCCTAACCATGTGCTTCTGGCGTGAAGGTGTTAAGTGAAAAGCTTGAGACTGAGCAGTTAAAGTCGTGGTCCAAAGCAGAAAGAGTATGCTTAAGAGCTCTGGACACCTTTAACTAGGGACTCTAGCAAAGCTAAGTCACAATCTGAAGAGGTTCACCCAGTTATGTGTCTGTGGCATTTATGTATCCGATGGTAATACTGGAAAACAAAATGCTTAGGGTCACGGCCAAGACTCATAAAGTAGCTGTGTTCAAGAATCAACATACTGAACTAGGAAAATCAATAACACTATCTGAATTCTGAGTTCCTATGGATGCCAATCATTCTGAACTTCAAAGGATAAAGTGAGATGCCAAAACTGTTCAGAAGCAAAAAGCTACTAGTCCTGCTCATCTAATTGGAATTGAGCTTCATTGATATTTGAAATATATTGTATTTTCTCTTCTTTTTATCCTATTTTGATTTTAGTTGCTTGGGGACAAGCAATAATTTATGTTTGGTGTTGTGATGAGCGGATAATTTATACCCTTTTTGGCATTGTTTTTACATAGTTTTTAGTATGTTTTAGTTACTTTTTATTATATTTTTATTAGTTTTTATTCAAAAATCACATTTTTGGACTTTACTATGAGTTTTTGTATTTTTCGATAATTTCAGGTATTTTCTGGCTGAAATTGAGGAACCTGAGCAAAAATCTGATTCAGAGGCTAAAAAAGGACTGCAGATGCTGTTGGATTCTGACCCTCCTGCACTCGAAGTAGATTTTCTAGAGCTACAGAAGCCCAATTGGCACGCTCTCAATTGCGTTAGAAAGTAGACATCTTGGGCTTTCCAGAAATATATAATAGTTCATACTTTGCTCGAGATTTGATGGCTCAAACTGGCGCTAAAAGTTAGCCTAAAACTTTCTGGCGTAAAACGCCAGAACTGGCACCTTTTTCGGCGTTAAACGCCCATTCTGGCACCCAGGGTGGCGTTTAACGCCAACTTTGGGTATATGAACGTGAAAACTTGAAAGCTCAGTCCAGGCATGCACCAAGTGGGTCCCAAAAGTGGAATTCTGCACTATCTACACTTAGTTATTCATTTTCTGTAAACCTAAGTTACTAGTTTAGTATAAAAACTATTTTTAGAGATTCATTTTGTAACTCATGACATTTTACATTGAATATTGTATCTTCTACGGCATGAATCTCTAAACCCCATAGGTGGGGGTGAGGAGCTCTACTGTGTTTCAATGGATTAATGCAATTACTACTATTTTCTATTCAATCACGCTTGATTTTATTCTAAGATACTCACTCGTACTTCAATATGGAGAATGTGATGATCCGTGACACTCATCATTATCCTTAACGCTATGAACGTGTGCCTGACAACCACTCTATTCTATCTGAGCTCAACGTAGTCATTGGGCGACAGCTTGAGTGCGTATCTCTTGGGTTTCTGATCCACGGACCGAGTCCGGAGGTTAGAACCTTCATGGTATATGCTAGAACCAATTGGAAACATTCTTGTGATCCGGAAAGTCTAAACCTTGTCTGTGATATTCCGAGTAGGATCTGGGAAGGGTTGACTGTGACGAGCTTCAAAGCTGCGATTGTTGGGTGCAGTGACAGTGTGTAAAAGGACAAGGGTCCTATTCCGACGCTAGTGGGAACCGATAGATGATTAGCCGTGCGGTAGCTGTACATGGTATTTTTCATCCGAGACGAGCAATCTGACAGTTGATTAGCCGTGCAGAGATCGTACCTGGTATTTTTCATCCGAGAGGATCATACAGCTTGCCATTGAAAGAAGCCATGCGTGCTTGGAGAAGAAGACAGTAGGAAAGCAAAGATTCAGATGACAGAGCATCTCCAGACTAAGATTTACAAAATAACCATAGCTTGCTTCAAGCCGACAATCTCCGTGGGATCGACCCTTACTCACGTAAGGTATTACTTGGATGACCCAGTGCACTTGCTGGTTAATTGTGCAGAGTTGTGAAAAGTGTAATCACAATTTCGAGTACCAGTTACTTTAACCTATAAAATAATCTGTCACATGACATCAAATTGCATTAAAACATTCAATAACTATAAAAAAAAGTAGAGGAAAAATACTAACAAAAAGTGCCAAAAGTTGTATCTTGGGACTTTTATTGTCCAATCACTTCTTAAGTATCTTTAATGCATCCTTTGCTTGCGTGCAAATTTAATAAGTTCAACAGAGAAGATCAAGAACAACATAATCAAGGAAAACCCACACAGTGTGTAGAATAAATTATAAAGAATCAATCAACATACTTAAGATCCAAAACCAAAAAGTAAAAACTGAATATCAAGTTAACAAGAAAAAAAGGACACAATTTCACTTTTTCATAATTGACACCTAGCTCACTAAGCCACAGTGTATGAATTACCAACAGTTCTTTGGAAAACACATGTAGAAGGTTAGGAACCTAGTGTAAAGTGATAATTGAAATTACATAAAATTACTCACAAACTAAAAGCATACATAATATCTAAATCACTAGTGTAGTAGTATTGATTTGAAGACAGAGACTTCACTTTAGCAATCCATTAACGAGAATACGAGAGACAAAAAAAATTACAAAGCACACAATAAATCCAAATAAATGTACATTCAAATTCCTAACTCTAAAAAGCCACAATTAACCCCAACTAATAGAAGATATAGAGAAAAACTAAATCAAAATTATTTGAAATCATAATCTGAACCACGAAGATATAGCCAAATTTTGAGAAAAATAGGATTCAAACATTGTAAGTGATCAAGAGTGAAAACAAGAAAGAAAGAGCAATGGAGAAGAACGAACTAAAGGTTTAGGAAGAAAGTAAAAAGATCAGAGACAGAGGACTGAGGAGAGGTTAAACCTTTAAATTAAGATGCATTATAGGAATGGAATGGAATGGAATGCCACTTGCAATATACTGCTAACTATAGGTTTCAATTAGTTTTATTATCCGCAATGTTTATTGTGTTCATGACAAGTAATAATTGAAAAAAAAAATCTCAAATTTGAGTTCCACAACATGGTGCCTGTTCATCCAAGAATGTGATGAAAGTAAGTGGAGAAGATATTAGGGATTTCGTGCACCGTAGAGGGGGAAGTAGGGGTTTCACGGACTATGGAGGAGAGGTGAGAGGTCGACACCAGGGAGATAAGGACGGATTGCAGCCACACTACTCCACAACCACACAAATGCGAATGGTAGAACAGATCTTAGGGATTTCTTGCACACCATGGAGGATGGAGTAGGGGTTTCATGCACTGTGGATGAGGCACAAAAGGTCGATGCCAGAGAGAGGATGATGGATGAGTAGCAGTGGTGCACGGTGGAGCAGCGACTTCAAGGTTTCGCATGCTTCCAATTTATTTTTACCAATTTCTGGAGCTGCAGCTGTGGGGGGAATTTTTGGTTATCAGATAAAATAAGATCAAATAAATGAGTTAATTAGGATAAAGATATTGATTACCAGAGGTTCTTCATGCAGTAGCCGCTATTGAAGCAAAAGTCAGTAGAGTGACAATGGCTGGTATCTTTGTTAGTTGCAGCGGTTGGATTAACGGCCAGCAATTTTTGGCTGCTATCCTCTGCCTTTGCTGTAGTGTATAATACATGTATAATTAAATGTATCCATGAAAGCTTAGACTAGTAGTTATATGAATGATGAACTTTTGACAAATAACTTATATGTATATATAAATTAGCCAAACTTGTCATTTTGAGTATTTTGAAAAGAGTAATACTATTATTAGTATGAAATTTTGATCTGTTACGAATTTCGACTATGATAGAATTAGGTGTTGACTGCCTCATATGAATTGAGTCGAAAAGGATTTGGGTCGAAATCGGTTGATCACACATGGTCTAAATTTCGACGGAGTGAGAACTCGACAATAAAAAAACAGAATATTGATTATGAGATAAGTCAAGTCGAAAAGGACTTAGGTCAAAATTTTATAATTACGCGTGGTTTAATTTGACAAAATATGGGTCTTTGAGACCAAGGTAATCGCAAAGACGTGGGATGTTCACCATGGAGAACAAAGTCCTCTGCAGTCAAGGAAGGGTCATGGGTTGTGAGAACCTGAGAAAAAGGAGAAAGTTAGATCGTGAAAAGAAAGAAACATTCTGCTAGTCTGTCCTTGTGGTCTATAAATAAGAGAAGTTTAGAAGAAATCAGGGACTTCAATCTGAACACTTCACCATCACACAAACCTTTGCAAATTTTCAATCACGCTGACGCAACGAAAGACAATGGAGTGTAACTGTGTAAGTGCATGTGAGTGTCTAGAATCCACTACTTTTAATTTATTTCCTTTATTTTCCTTTTAATTTATTATTTTATTTTTCTTTGAGAATTTTTTTTTTTTTCAAGTATTTTGTTTTCTTTCAATTTCAATTTTACTCTCTTATTTATTTAAAGCTTTCAATTATGTTACTTATTTTCTTTTATTACAATTTTTTATATTATTTGCCACAGTTTAATATCATTGAGCATTTTATACACTTTTTGACACAAACACTAAGTAAATCCCAGGTCGAGTCCACTCTTTTTTCGAGGAATTGTATCTACTCTCCAAACTAAGATCTTAATACAAGTTTAATTCGATACCTTGTCGAGATTACCAAAAATCAAATGAAACAACTACCATATTCTTTTTTTTATAAGAACTCCATATTTTAACATTTATATTAGTAATAAACTAATAATAAGCTATATAGTTATATATCTAAGTTCTAATAAGCTACACTTTGAACAGAAAAAGCTAAATAATTATAAGTAGATTAATTAAAGCTAGTACAACAATTAATCAGCAACATACAACATTCTAGAAATATTGCCACTTCCATTTCATTTTATTTATGCAAACATAAACATGAAATAGTTAACGTTGAGACTATTTCTTGTGAATGCATCACATTAAATTAAATGAAACACAAGCTCCCAATTTTTAAGAAAACAAATGATTTAGCTTCATCTAACACATTATTACATTAAAAATTACAGAAATCATGGCACAACAAACATATATGATTAAGCATTATTTTTTGTTTGAGACTAGTTAAACATCTCTCAATCTTAAACATTACAATATTACAAACTCACTTATAATACACGCAGACATAAATACATAACATTTTTAAAATTTCTATCCACTATTTGGTCTCAATAATTTCGAATCTAGATATGATTACTCATGAAACAAATGAATTTCCATGACGCAGGGTCTAGACCACATATGATTAAGCATTATTAATTCCATTTTGTCATGACAGACATGCCAGCAACACCCAGAAAGACAGCAACGTAAGACTTGAATTGGAGCTTAATGTTGTTCTGTAACCTTGGACTCATGAAATCAGTAGAGAGAAGGTCAACCAATGCCATATAGATTAAAAGCCCAGCTGATGAAGCATTAAGCATACTAACTGTGATTAGGGCACTTGGGTTGTTCTCTTTGTAGATTCTGGACAATCCAATTCCTAATGCGATTCCAAATGGAGTTGTAATCGAGAACAACAGCACTAACACCATCCTCTTTAACAACTTGTATTGGACCTGAAGAATGCAACCGCCAAGACCCATGCCTTTAAACATTTGATGGAAGCAAAGGGCCACTATAAGGCCTTTTATGGAACATGTGTTATTTGAAGCACCCATGGACAGGCCTATCGGGCTATCACTACTGAATGAACAATAATTCCAAGTTCTAGCACCTGCACCCCAATGCACTCAAACAAACATTTTTTTTTATTTTTTATGGTTAATAAATCACAAAAACAATAGTCAATAAAATAATAAGGCACCGGAGGCCTAGTGATGCGTGAGCATCTTTTCTATCTTTTCCTAGTGAATTTGCATTCAATTTGTTGAGTTTAATCAAGAATTAATTATCTTTTAGCCACTATGGATACTACTTTGAGTCGTGTGCAATTATATTTATTTTAGGTAGCATTTAGCTGGATTTGATGGAGTTTCTGCAGAAAAAGAGAAGAAGGCGAATGATGCTGTTAACCCTGACCTCTCTGCACTCAAACCTGAATAACTCGAGCTACAGAAGTCTAATGGACTTGCTTCTAGTGGCATTGGAAAGCTAACTTCTAGAGCTTTCCAATGATGTATAATAGTTTATACTTCTCTTCCATCAAGTCTGCAAGGGTGGCGCCTAACTTGAGGTTTCTCAAGTTAGGCACTAAGATGAACATAAGCCACCAATTGCATGCTGTAAGGGTGGCGCCTAACTTGAGAAATCTCAAGTTAGGCCCCAGGATGAGGAATGCTTCAAAAGGAGCGCTGCCAAGGCTGCGCCTAACTTGAGAAATCTCAGGTTAGGCGCAAGGCACAACAATAACACGCAAGTAATGCTCATTCACTTCAAGTATAATAGTTTATACTTCTCTTCTATCAAATCTGCAAGGGTGGCGCCTAACTTGAGGTTTCTCAAGTTAGGCGCCAAGATGAACATAAGCCACTAATTGCATGCTGTAAGGGTGGCGCCTAACTTGAGAAATCTCAAGTTAGGCCCCAGGATGAGGAATGCTTCAAAAGGAGCGCTGCCAAGGCTGCGCCTAACTTGAGAAATCTCAGGTTAGGCGCAAGGCACAACAACAACACGCAAGTAATGCTCATTCACTTCAAGTTAGCTACAAAGTATTTTCAAGTAAGGCGCAGCACATGAGCACCAAAGGCCCTTTCTCACTGCATCCCTCAAGTAAGGCGTGGCTTGTTGCCAAGTTAGGCGTGGTCCTTAGTAAAGTTTAGTGGTCCCCGCATTTACAAGGCTCGCGCGGATTGTTTTATTGGTTCTAATTAAACTTTAATTTTTATTTTAAAATAGGAAAAGATATTATTTAGTTTTAGAAATTATAATTTAAATCAATTAGGATTAGATATAAAGGAAAAAAGAATCAGCCCTTTGGATTCTCTTCTTCTCTTCTACCTCATTCGGCAATTTACAGTTTTACAGAATCCTAGATATCTCTGAATCCTTAAATGTTTCTCCATATATTATTCATAACTTATTTACTGATTGCTTTCTGATATTCCAAATTTACTGTTTGATGCAATTGAGACCCAAACACTATTTTCTGTTTGTCTGACTAAGCCAATCACTCAATCATTGTTGCTTGATCCATCAATCCTCGTGGGATCGACCCTCACTCACCTGAGGTATTACTTGGTATGACTCGGTGTACTTGCCGGTTAGTTTGTGGACTTTAAATTCTGCACCAAGTTTTTGGCGCCGTTGTCGGGGATTGATTGTGATTGGCAACTACTCGTTGTTTGATTGCTTAAATTAGATATTTTTTTTAATTTGCTTAATGTTAGTATTATTAATTTTTATTTTTCAACTTTTTTCTTTATTATTTTTTGCTTTGCTTTTCGTTTCCCATCCTCCTATCCCCTGT
>NC_029788.2:37036534-37077519 GCF_000816755.2 Arachis ipaensis
ATAAAAAAATTGGATTATATATTTATTTCTCTTTAATTTTTGAAATTAAGTTTGGTGTTACCTAGTTAATTTTATTTCAATTTCTTGTTTAATTTACTCATTAATTTTTTGAAATTTTCAGCCTAAGTTCAGTAATCCTGTTCGATTTTTTCTGTTTTAATTAGTAAGTACTTTATTTTATTTCTTTACACAGGTTACCTCACTGGGAATTTTCTACACTCTGACGTAGAGAATCCCATCTTTTCTTGTCTTTTGTTTGTTTATGAGCAGGAACAGGGACAAAGAACCTCTGTTAGACTTTGATCATGAACCTGAAAGGACTTTGAGGTGGCGTTTGCAACAAGCAAGACTTTACAAGGCTGCAGAGTCCACTATGGATCATAATATGCTGTTAATGCCAATGTGGCAAATCCGAATGGGAATGAGCAACCTAGAGGAGTGCTTGGCTCTTACACTACTCCTAATGCAGATCTTTATGGAAAAAGTATTGTGGTGCCTCCTATAGCTGCAAACAACTTTGAACTAAAGCCACAGCTAGTTACTCTTGTGCAACAGAATTGTCAATATCATGGACTCCCTCAAGAAGATCCAAATCAGTTTATTTCTGATTTTCTCCAGATTTGTGACACTGTGAAGACTAATGGAGTGAATCTTGAGGTATACAAACTCATGCTCTTCCCATTTGCTGTGAGGGATAGAGCAAAGCTGTGGTTAGATTGTCAATCCAAGGAGAGTCTAGATACTTGGAAAAAGGTTGTCACTTGATTTCTGACTAAATTTTTCCCACCTCAAAAGCTGACTAAGCTAAGGGTGGAGGTTCAGACTTTCAGACAGAAAGAGGGTGAGACCCTTTATGAAGCTTGGGAGAGATTCAAGCTACTGACTAGGTAATGCCCTCCGGACATGTTCTCTAGATGGACTCAGCTGGATATCTTTTATGAGGGTTTATGTGAAATGTCCAAGATGCGCTTGGATAATTCTGCAGGTGGTTCTTTGCATATGAAGAAGACATCAGGGGAGACTATTGAGCTTATTGAGTTGGTTGCTAACAACCAATACTTATATTCCTCCAACAGGAATCCTTTGCACTCTGAGACCTCTCAGAAGAAAGGCGTGTTGGAAGTGGAAGCTGTTAATGCTCTTATTGTTCAGAACAAGCTTATGTCTCAGCAAATAAATCTACTTACTCAACAGTTGAGTGGAATGCAAGTTTCAGCTGTCAACACTCAGAACGCACCTCAAGAGGTCCCTTATGACATGACAGGTAATTTTGTGCAAAATGATAATTATGATTATGCTCAATCCTCTTATGAACAGGTCAATTACATGGGGAGTGGTCCTAGAAATTCCAATAATGATTCCTATTCTAAGACCTACAATCAGAGGTAGAGAAATCATCCAAATTTTGGGTGGAGAGAGCAACCTCAGAAGCCACAAAATTTTAATAATAATTCTCAGGGTGGTTTTCAACAGAATAATTTTAATAACCACTAGTTTCAGTCATCTCAGCAAGCAACTTCTCAGCCCCAGCAGAACAATAATTTAGAAGCAATATTGGCAAGTTTTAGACAGGAAACCAGAGCATCAATCAAGAACTTGGAGATTCAGATGGGTCAATTAGCCACAAAAGTTAATGAAATTGATCAGAGGATCACTAATAGTCTTCCTGGTAACACAATTTCAAATCCAAAAGAGGAATGCAAGGCTATCACTTTGATAAGTGGACAAGTGGCAAGTACGGAAGTACAAGTTAATGAGGAGCCGGTTGAAAAGGAAGCTCCAGAGGAGAAGAAGGAAGAAGTAGAGCACATCCCTCCAAAGCGTGCGGACAACCCATTTCCAGACTCTCTTGACACTTATCCTAAATTGCCAAAGGCTCCCGAGTACAAGCCTAAAATTTCATATCCTCTGAAACTTCAAAAAGAGACCAAGGACAAGCAGTTTTCAAAGTTCTTGGAAGTCTTCAGAAAGTTGCAAATCAATATTCCTTTTGCTCAGGTTTTAGAGCAGATGCCTCTCTATGTCAAGTGCATGAAGGAGCTATTGTCAAAGAAGAAACCTTTAAAGGGAGATGAGATAGTGGTCCTGACTAAGGAATGTAGTACCATTATTCAGAATCACTTGCCAAGGAAGATGCCAGATCTAGGGAGATTTCAAATTTCATGCACCATTGGGGGCACAACCTTTGAGAAAGCATTATGTGATCTGGGAGCAAGCATAAATCTAATGCCCTTATCTGTGATAAAGAAGCTGCAAATCCAAGAGGCACAACCTACAAGGATAGCATTACAAATGGCAGACAAATCTCTAAAGCCTGCATATGGATTAGTGGAGAATATCTTAGTCAAAGTGGGTAAGTTCTTCCTTCCAGCAGATTTTGTGATTCTTGACACGGGGGAGGATGAGAATGCCTCTATAATTCTAGGAAGGCCATTCCTAGCTACAGGAAGAGCTCTAATTGATGTAGAAGTGGGTGGATTAGTTCTTAGAGTGCATAATGAGCAACTGGTCTCATGTCTTCAAAGATATGCATACAACAGGCAACGAGAAGAAGTGCATGCAGACTGAGCTTATTACTCCAAACCTTCAAGAACCCCCTGATGATGCACAGCAGAATCTGCAGCTCAAACCTCCTTTAGTGACAATCAATAAAATTCCTCCTGACATCAAACCTAAGTTTGGTGTCAGGAATGCATCATCCACCAAGGAGGAGGGTCCTAAAAAGAAAGTACCCAGAGGATGGAGAAACAAAAAGATTCCTACTGAAGGTTTCTTCCCAGGAATGAAGGTGGTATTGACTAGCAATCCAGTGTTGACTTATACAGTAAACCGAATCCTCTCTCTGGAGCATATTGAGCTGATTTATGGAGACACAAGAAAGAAGTTCAAAGTGAGGGGTGAAGAGCTGAGCCCCTATGATCCTCCTCCTTAGAGGAGCTGACCGTCAAGCTAGTGATGGTAAAGAAGCGCTTGCCGGGAGACAACCCGATATTTTCGTATCCTTTAGTTTGATTTCTGTTGGTTTAATTTTGTTATTTATTTAGTTTTAGTTGAGCTTTTACTATTTTTCCTTTGTTTTATGTGTGTTTGGATCATGCAGAGTCATTGATACAGAAACAGGTTCTTGAATACAGAGTTTCAAACACCTGAAAGGATATTGATTCAGATTTAGGTGACGCCTAACTTGAAAATCTCAAGTCAGGCGCCACATGCTGCGTACAAGGAGGCATCACTCTCGAGGGGCCAGGGTTGGCGCCTAACTTGAAGTTTCTCAAGTTAGGCGCCACAAGACGCGTACAAGGAGGATTTTTCTCTGCCTAGTCCACGCCTAACTTGAGCATTTTCAAGTTAGGCGCAAGCTATGAAGACTCAAGGCAAGTTAGACGCCACAAAGAATCAAGTAAGGCGCCAGGGTCATTAATACCTTCGGGAGGTTCAAGTTAGGTGCAATATCCCTTCCCTCATTGAAGTTGGACGCAAGGCTTAGCAATTCTTCAAGTTAGGCGCACATCAATTCAAGTTAGGCGCAGCCTAATGCCCTACCCCCTTCACCAATGCAGTCAACATTAACACCCATTCCAATACCTTAACCAAATCACCAAATTTTGCACCAAATCCTTCTCAATCAATTCTAAAATTTGATTCCCATCACCACTTCCTGATTCCACTTTCTTTTATTCAAATAAAAATAAATAAATAAATAATTATATATAACAAAAATATACAAAAAATAAAATAAAATAAAGTAAAATACAAAAAAAAACCTCTATATATTTCAATTATTTTAACATCTCTTGTCCTTTTATCATTTTATTCTTCTTTTGCAATAATATTTGTTGTTACTCCTTTATACGTTTTTTTATGTTCTTCCCTGTTTTCAGTTTTTCTTTACTTGAGGACAAGCAAATTTTTAAGTTTGGTGTTGTCGCTTCACTTGTGGCTTTTCTGTTTATTTTAATAACACCAAAGGGAGGCGAATCTTCTTCACGAAGGAACACAGTCTGAAGAATGAGACTGCCACTAGGATAACTGAGGTGGTTCAGTTCCTTTCATTCTATATTTTTTTCCGTTCTTATTATGTTATATTCCTGTTTTCTACTGTTTTACTTGAATGTCTGCATGATCTTCTGTTATTTCAATTCCTAGGTTCTAGTTTATTTTGCTATTTTTATTCTGTTATTTGTTTTATAATTCTGAAAAGTGTCTCATGTATTGCTCATTGAGCTTGAATCCAAAAGAAAAAAATGTATTGCATGAGAAATAGAGTTTATAACAAAGAATAGTCGGATTTACTTAAATGTGGTGGTATTCTTTGTGATTCTGAATGCATGACATAAACTGTGCATATTTGAATTTGAATCAAAGGATGTTGATGTATAAGAAACATGAATTTAGAGAACTATTATGAATCCACTGAAGTTATTGAAAGCTTAATCCTTGAAGCAAAAGAAACAGCAAAAGAAAAATAAAAGCAAGGTCCAAGGCTCTGAGCATCAATGACTAGGGAGGTTAGATATGATTAAAAGCTCAAAGAGTTGTTTCCCTAGTCATATGCTTGTGGTGTTTTTGTGTCAAGTAAGCCTTGAGACAGAATACTTAGAGTCGAGACCAAGTGCATTTAGCAAAGTATGCCAAAGGCTTTGAACACCACTGTCTGGGAGTAGCTGAAAGAAAATCAGAACTTCAAGAAAGTTCCCCAGTTTAGTGCTTATGGTGTTTTTGTATCAAGTAAAACTTGAGACAAAACATTTAAAGTCACGGCTAGGTTCAAGGTGCAAAGCACCAAGGAAAAGAGAATTAAAAGGATATCTGCTGTGTTCAAGGATTAAACTGAGGTATAAAGATTAGAGAACTCATAATATGATCCGGATTCTAATTCCGAATGACATTGACATTCCTCTGATTCAAAGGAGAGTGAGATGCCAGAACTGTTCAGAATTGCAAGAGATAAACCACACTTTAAGGAGAGACATGAGCATAACTGAACTCTCACTTCTCATGCAAATTCACATCTTAACTTTGTATTAGTTTTGGTTGCTTGAGGACAAGCAACAATTTAAGTTTGGTGTTGTGATGCGTGAGCATCTTTTCTATCTTTTCCTAGTGAATTTGCATTCAATTTGTTGAGTTTAATCAAGAATTAATTATCTTTTAGCCACTATGGATGCTACTTTGAGTCGTGTGCAATTCTATTTATTTTAGGTAGCATTCGGCTGGATTTGATGGAGTTTCCGCAGAAAAAGAGAAGAAGGCGAATGATGCTGTGAACCCTAACCTCTCAGCACTCAAACCTGAATAACTTGAGCTACAGAAGTCTAATGGATGTGCTTCTAGTGGTGTTGGAAAGCTAACTTCCAGGGCTTTCCAACGATATATAATAGTCCATACTTCTTCTCCAAGAAACGCTGCCAAGGCTACGCCTAACTTGAGATTTCTCAAGTTAGGCACAAGACATTAACAATAACATACAACAATTGCCTTCAATCCAAGTAACGCGCTTATATAGTCGACCCATATCACACAAAATCTCCTTCCGATGAGAGAACTGCGCTGAATACATTTGTTGTAAGTTGGTTCTGTGTTCTGTATATATATATATATAGTTGGGTGTATTTCTGTTTAATATAAGCTATAACTATTAACTCCTTTGGGTGTATCCCTTTATTGAGATTATTCATGTATTACTAATTTGTTTTGTGTTTTAAGGGATACATAATTTCACGAATTAAAGTATATGCTGGGGGGCACCTCTAAAATCAATGGACAAGGACAGGGAAATTGTAGCACCATACCTTCACATCTCGGGCCAAAAGACAAGGTATAAATCTTTCACTCTAAAAATTAAACTTTCTTATATGTAATTTGTAATTTATTTTTCTGTTTTTAGCTATGACTGTGCTATCTACGTAATGAAGTGGCTTGAGATATTTGAGCCCGTAAACATTAAAAGGCGGAAGTATGAGTGGGACAATTGGACCCAGGTAGATATGTTTAAAACTAAATAACTCTGTATTACATTACTCAATTAACATGGTTGATTAAACAGAATATTCTTTTTTACTGTAGGACGAGGTGGACCACTTTAGAGTAGAATATGCTTCCCGGATTCTATTCCATGACATGAATCTAGACAAAGCTGAAGCCATTAGGGGAAGTAATGCAATAAGACTGTCCAAGCCATCCTCGTTGTTATTGAGTCCATATTGTCCGATAGATTCTGAGGATGTTGACACTGCTTAATGTAAATGTTATATAGTCCTGTAACAAATTGAACACATGCTGTAAAAATTTTCCAATTATAATCCAGTTTATGGTAAAATTTCTTTCAATAATTAAACTCTGTCTGATGTATTCAAAATGTATGAATTACAGGTACTATAATATGAAGGAAAATATCAAACCAAATATACACCCATAACCTGCCATTTTTTACACCCAAAGAAAGTTGAATATACACCCAAAAATCTATCCCCCTGATGCTTTATCCCTAAAACCCTGAACCATAAACACTTAATACCATCCATATGCAAACTGTATTTTATAACATAAAACCCTTAAAATGTTGTAAAAAAAAAAAACAAACAGTATTTTATAACATAAAAATAAGGTTCTGAAGTATATATATGTATATATATGTAAAATGTGAAATACAAGAAAATTCAGAAATACACCCAAACGAATAGTGCTTTTACACCCATATTCTGTAACTATACACCCAAAGAGTTATCCACTGCTGCTGGTACCCTGAACTGATAATTCATAACACGTGCTTGATATTGGCTGGAATTTAAATGCACCACTGATGCAGCATCAAAGAGGTTTAACTGAATATACCAAACTCACATATTAGCTAAACTATTAACGAGAAAATTAAACTCAATCACCACGTATTTAAAGAACATCACTTTTACCTCGTTTAAAGCTTTCGTTTTCTTCTTCTTTGTGGCATTTGCAATCTGTTTGTCCAACTTTGAACGTAGCCTATTTTTTGGACGTTTTCTTGTTCGAATCCTTGGAGGGCTTTGAAGCTCGTTAACGGATTCCAAGTTGGCGTCTTCGTGAGATAAAGAAGATGTGCCCTTTCTTTTGGCTTTCAATAATTCCATCTCAACCATGACGTTATCATACGCACGGTGCAGAATTGCAGTCAACTCCTCTGATTCGGATGCAAATTTGCAAATATTTTGCGAATGAAAAACCAATTGGTCAAACCTCTTGCTTCTTGGCTCCAACAATGGCTCGGCGTGGCTGCTCTTGATGTGTGTGTGTCGCCTCTTTACCTTCTTTCTCCATCGTTCCAGTATATATCTCGGTGACACTTGGCTTACTCGTTCAAAGCTTAACACGCTTAGTGCGTGACGGCACAATATCCATCTCGACTCGAATAATAAGCATTGGCATTTTACCTCGGCTGCTACTGATTCGTAAGTAACCACAAACTTGTTGAATATTGAGCTGGAAAATTATTCTCCGACTTCATATACTGAATAGCCTAGAGCGGAATTCGTTAATCTAGTGATGCAATTCGCCTTTCCTATGAATTGTGCTTGGACTTTCCTAAACTTTTGATGAGTGTACACATCTTGAAACTGAGCTTCAATGGAGGATTTGGTTGCACACGGTATGACCGTATAAAAATCTGCAGCATCTGATTCTCTCTCTGCTTGCTCCCTGCTTCCGAGGTAATTATCGTATTATTTGACGAATTGAATAAGCGAGCTGTTCTGGGTAATAAACTTGTTAAAAAATGAATGCATGCTCTCGCTCCTTTGTGTGCTTCTCATCCCTGCCCAAAAGTGGTAATCTAGATAGATTGGAACCCATATATGACAGTCTTCATAGAGATCTGCAGAATACACCCAAACACAGACTATAAATACACCTGAAAAAATTTCAATTTACACCTCTGCTGTAGATTTTAAACAAACATTACCTAAAAGCCACTTGTTATCCACAAGACGAAAATTCAGCAGAAAATCATTCCAATTACTATCAAATGAGTCTTTACTATGAGAGTTCCAAACAACTTGGGTCATTTCTTGTTCAATTTCTGCATGTCCCTTGTACCCGTTTAATTTGCTTGGAATCTTCTTCATGATGTGCCAAATACACCAACGGTGAATTGTTGTTGGCATACAAGCCTCTAAAGCCCTTTTCATTGATGCGCATTGATCGATGAGAAACCCTTTCGGAACATTTTCTCCCATGCAACAAAGCCAACATTGAAATAACCATTTGAATGATTCAATTTCTTCATTTTTCATCAAAGAGCATCCGAGAAGTGTTGACTGACCGTGGTGATTCACCCCGACAAAAGAACCACAAACCAAACTATACCTGAAACAAATTACCATAGTACAGAATGGAAAATCATTAAGTACACCCAACAAATGCTTTGTATACACCCAAAAACAGCCAATATACACCTCTGCTGTGGATTCATAAAAATACATTAATTTAGCATCATAAACAGGGATAGTTTGTTACCTGTTTGTATTGTGGGTGGTGTCAAATAAAATAACATCTCCGAAATACTCAAAGGCAGCTCTGCTTCTTGCATCGGCCCAAAAAGCCAGCTTAATTGATTGATCTTCCTCGAGTTCGAGCTCGAAAAAGAAATTCGGATTCGTCTCTTTCATTCTTAACAAATATTTCCCGAATTTCTTTGCATCTTCTTGTTCGGAAACATTTTGCACTTCTCTGGTAATGTAATTCCTCACATCCTTTTCGATAAAATTTAACTCGCGGTGACCCCCGGCAGCCGCAACAAATGATTGGTAAGTTTTGCTTGGTCTGATACCAGCCTCCTCGTTATTTTCTATTGTACGACGAATGGACATGCTTAGTTCCCTGTGCTGTTTGAGCATCTCTGCTTTACTTGGACAGCAAGGGTGTGAATGATCCAGCACAACCTTTGAAATGATCCAAGCACCAACATCCTTTAATGTGTGTATATAAATTCTTGCAGGACAGTTTAAACCGGCTGTTGGATTCGTCTTCTCGGTCGGAGATATTTTAGATTTCCATTTTCCCTATCTGCTACATGTAATCAATTGATTCTTAATCTTGTTTCCCTTCCTATTTGTGCTCCAAACTCTTGTAGAAAAACCTGCAGCCTTGGCATAGTTCCTGTAAAATTTTCCAGCATCTTCAAGGGTGGTAAAGGTCATTCCAACCTTCGGAACAAACTGCTCATCAACAACAGAGAGAGGCTGTAGAATACACCATGTCAAAAACTAAAAATACACCCAATCATTGCTGATATAATACACCCGAACGGCAACAACTCAACTAAAATGACAATAAAAGCCATAAACTATAAATACATAGGCTGCAGAATACACCATGTCAAAAAAAAATACACCCAATCATATCTGATATAATACACCCGAACGACAACAACTCAGCTAAAATAACAAAAAAAAACCATAAAATGTAAATACACAGGCTGCAGAATACACCATGTCAAAAACAAAAAACACACCCAATCATGTCTGATATAATACACCCGAACGACAACAACTCAGCTAAAATAACAGAAAAAGCCATAAACTGTAAATACACCCACACTTCCCGCAAAAATACACCCAAAAAAGTTCTGATCTACACCTGAGCGTCTGCTATAAATTCCAGATAATTAATCAAAACTAATACATTACATTCAATTAACAGATTTATGTTCACGCATTAGTTTCACAGTCAATGTTAACGAATTATTTAGCTACACAATGCTACACAAATTACTTCAACAAAATTCAGAGTAATCATATGTAACTCAAACCTCAAAAACTTCGTTAGATTCAAATTCATAATCCACTTCGCCCTGATTCAGCTGACAATCTGAGGTTGAATCATCCATTATCTTCAAAACGAGTTCAAACTTTGATTTCAGAAAACAAAAAATCAAATAGAAAACTGGAGTTACAGAGAGAGGAACTAACGTAAATGACGAAGAACAAACCAATGAGAAAGGAGGGGAAAGAACAATCGAAAAAAGCAGGCAAAGACGCGCGAGAAGAAGAATGAGCAAATCTGGAAATAAGGAGAACGAAGAAGGAAACAAATCTTTTAAATTTGGTAGTTATATATACGCGGGATCTTTATATAGCGCGTGTATGGGACGTAACCCTTGCAGCGCATTTTGGGGATTTATTAGTTAATTAACTTGTAAAGCATACAAGCCCTAATGACTTGTATGCAGAGCTTTTCTGTTATTCATAACTTGTTTACCGCTTGCTTTTTGATATTCTGAATTTACTGTTTGATGCAATTGAGACCCAAACACTATTTTCTGTTTGTCTGACTAAGCCAATCACTCAATCATTGTTGCTTGATCCATCAATCCTCGTGGGATCGACCCTCACTCACTTGAGGTATTACTTGGTACGACCCAGTGCACTTGCCGGTTAGATTGTGGACTTTAAATTCCGCACCACAAATAAAATAAATATATTATACATATGCATCATTTTTGAACTATTTATAAATTTAAAATCTTAATCTTATTCCAAATGCACATAAAATAAAATATATATATATTTCGAATACAATGCATTTAAAATATAAACAAAATGAAATACACTAATTTGGGGTGTACTCAAAATCTGATCCATTAGCAAATTGAATATATTTCAAATGCATGGCATTTAAGATACGTGCCTGTTTAGTTTTCTCTAACCTTATTTATTCATGTATTTATCCCATTTTTTGACGTTTTTTTCAGTGTCTATTCTTATCACTCTGTCTTCTCAATCATCCTCATCTAAATCCTTTATTTTTTTTATATAATAACACATAAAAGAAAAATTTTTAACTTTTAACTTGATTAAATTAAATTTATTGCTAATATATTCGTAAAAAATCAATTCCAATTAAAATATCAGAAAAAGAGGCTACATTAAAAAGTTTATTAGTAAACAATAAAGGATTTAAGAAAAAGTAATACTTAGATGAATATATAAATTCTAGCTAGCTTTTAATATTTAGATAAATTTTTTGGTAAATAAATATAAAATTATTAATGTATAAATACCATAATATAAATTGGATGAAAATTAATTATGTTATCCTTTAAAGTTAAAGAGAAAATATGAGGAGCCAATGAAATATTTATACAATGTGTACAATAGAGGTTTACGGAGTATTAAAGATATAATCATTAATGTTACCTTTTTTTCTGTTGAAGCTTTTAGAATGAATGGTATCATGACATGATATTAGAGCGCTAAATCCAAAAGGTCAAGAGTCCGATATTGGTGAACCACAAAATCAGCATCACTACTCTTCTTACTATAAAAGCGAGCCCTGAGAAAGGATCCAACGCGTCACCAAGGACAGAGATACGCCGATCATGCTGGTTACCAAGATTGCAAATATAGCCATGATTTTTAGAGGGAGAGCTTTCTCTTTGTTGTTACATGAGTCTACTGATTCGGATTCGCACTCTGCTACGGTTTTGGGTGTGAAGAGAACGATGATTATGAAGACCAAAGAGATCGTCAGTGTAACAGCCCAGACCACCCGCTAGCACGATATTGTCCGCTTTGGCACACAAGGCCTCACGGTTTTGCCTTTGACGATAGGGATGATAGCCTAAGCCCCCTACACTCACTCGTCAAAACGCGTCATGCTAGGGAGAGGTATCCACACCCTTATAAGGCATGCTTCGTTCCCCTCCCCAACCGATGTGGGCCTTACAATCCACCCCCCTAAGGGAGTCCAGCGCCCTCGCTGGCACATCGATCCGGGTTCTGGCTCTGATACCATCTGTAACAGCCCAGACCACCCGCTAGCACGATATTGTCCGCTTTGGCACACAAGGCCTCACGGTTTTGCCTTTGACGATAGGGATGATAGCCGAAGCCTCCCACACTCACTCGTCAAAACGCGTCATGCTAGGGAGAGGTATCCACACCCTTATAAGGCATGCTTCGTTCTCCTCTCCAACCGATGTGGGCCTTACAGTCAGCTTCAGATGCGTTACTTCTGAATTAGTACCCATTATTGTTCCTGTTTATATATGAAGCTAACACTTTTGAATATAGATGAAGCTTCTTTATATAGACATACATACGCATAGTTTAAAGGAGGCCACTCAGATAAAGACGCTTAAAACGTCTTTTTTTAAAGATGTTTTCATATTGTGTTTTAATTGGTTTCTGTATAATTTATTCGGTGTTTTTCATCACATATTATTGGAAAAGATACAAGCAATTGATCAGAAGGTGCCCTTCTGACATGCTTTCAGAATGGAGCATCATAGGAATCTTCTATGATGGTCTGTCTGAACTATCCAAGTTGTCATTGGATAGCTCTACTGGAGGATCTCTTCATCTGAAGAAGACGCCTGCAGAAGCTCAAGAACTCATTGAAATGGTTGCAAATAACCAATTCATGTACACCTCTGAAAGGAATCCTGTGAATAATGGGACAACTCAGAAGAAAGGAGTTCTTGAGATTGATACTCTGAATGCCATATTGGCTTAGAATAAAATATTGACCCAACAAGTTAATATGATTTCTCAGAGTCTATCTGGAATGCAAGCAGCAACAGGCAGTACTAAGGAAGCTTCCTCTAAAGAAGAAGCTTATGATCCTGAGAACCCAGAAATGGAAGAGGTGAATTACATGGGAGAACCCTATGGAAACACCTATAATTCTTCATAGAAAGAATCCCAAAAGAGAGTGCAAGGCCATAACCACATTTCACATGGCCGAACATGGAGAGGAGGAAGAGGCAGTGATTCCCACTGAGGAAGACCTCAATGGACGTCCACTGACCTCCATGGAATTTCCTAATGAGGAACCATGGGAATCTGAGGCTCAGACTGAGACCATAGAGATTCCATTAAATTTACTTCTGCCATTCATGAGCTCTGATGAGTATTCTTCCTCTGAAGAGGATGAAGATGTCACTGAAGAGCAAGTTGCAAAGTACCTTGGAGCAATCATGAAGCTAAATGCCAAGTTATTTGGTAATGAGACTAGGGAGAATGAACCTCCATTGCTCATCAAGGAACTGGAAGACTTGACTAGGCAGAGATTACCTCAAAAGAGACAGGACCCTAGAAAGTTCTCAATCCCTTGTACCATAGGCACCATGATCTTTGAAAAGGCTTTGTGTGACCTAGGGTCAAGCATAAACCTTATGCCTCTCTCTATAATGGAGAAGCTAGGGATCATTGAGGTACAAGCTGCTAGAATCTTACTAGAGATGGTAGACAATTCAAAGAAACAAGCTTATGGACTTGTAGAGGATGTCTTGGTAAAGGTTGAAGACCATTACATCCCTGCTGATTTCATAGTCCTAAAGACTGGGAAGTGTATGGATGAATCCATCATCCTTGGCAGACCCTTCCTAGCCACAGCAAAAGCTGTGATTGATGTTGACAGAGGAGAATTGATCATTCAAGTGAATGAAGACCCCATTGTGTTTAAAACTTAAGGATATCCCTCTGTCACCATGGAGAGGAAGCATGAAGCGCTTCTCTCAATACAGAGTCAAACAGAGCCCCCACAGTCAAACTCTAAGTTTGGTGTTGGGAGGCCACAACCAAACTTTAAGTTTGGTGTTGAACCCCCACATTCAAACTCTAAGTTTAGTGTTGGGAGGTTCCAACATTTCTCTGAACATCTGTTAGGCTCCATGAGAGCCACTGTCAAGCTATTGACATTAAAGAAGCGCTTGTTAGGAGGCAACCCAATTTTTACTTATCCATGTTAAATTTCTATTTTCTTTTGTTATTTTATGTTTTCTGTAGGTTGATGATCATGTGAAGTCACAAAAACAATTGAAAAAGCAAAAACAAAGTGAAAAACAGAATGAAAAATAGAACACCCTGGAGGAGACAGTTACTGGCGTTTAAACGCCAGTAAAGGTAGCAGAATGGGCGTTAAACGCCCAGTCTGGCACTATTCTGGGCGTTTAACGCCAGAAAAGGGCACCAGACTGGCGTTTAACGCCAGGAATGGGCAAGAAGCTGGCGTTAAACGCCAGAAATGGGCAGCAGCCTGGCGTTTAACGCCAGGATTGGCAGAAAGGGGGCGTTTTACATGCCACTTGGTGCAGGGATGAGATATCCTTGACACCTCAAGATCTGTGGACCCCACAGGATCCCCACCTACCCTACCACTCTCTCTCTTCTTCACCCATTTACCAATCACCTCAATACCTCTTCCCCAAAAACCCCTCACCTATCAAATCCTACCATTCTCTTCACCACTTACATCCATCCTTCATAAAACCCCACCTACCTCACCATTCAAATTCAAACCACTTTTCCTCCCAAACCCACCCTCTATAGCCGAACCATACACACCCCTCTCACCCCTATATAAACCCATCTTCACTCCTTCATTTTCACACAACCTAAACACCACTTCTCCCCCTTGGCCGAAACACAAAGCCCACTCCATCTCCTTTATTTCTTCTTCTTCTACTCTCTTCTTTCTTCTTTACCCGGACCCCAAGAATTGGCTTACAATGGTCCGAGGGAAATACTTGGATTTTAGTCCGGAAAATGTAAGGTTGGCATTCAACTTGCCTATGATACAAGGAGATGCACACCCATACACAAGAAGGGTCAACTTTGATCAAAGGTTGGACCAAGTCCTCATGGATATATGTGAAGAGGGCACTCAATGGAAGAGAGATTCAAGAGGGAAGCCGGTTCAACTAAGAAGGCATGACCTCAAGCCCGTGGCAAGGGGATGGTTGGAGTTCATCCAACGTTCAATCATTCCCACTAGCAACCGGTCCGAAGCTACTATAGACCGGGCTATCATGATACATAGCATCATGATTGGAGAGGAAGTGGAAGTTCATGAGGTTATATCCCAAGAACTCTATATGGAGAAAACAAGAGAACCTCATCAAGAGCATGAGGAAATTCCTCATCATGAAATCTCTGAGATGCCTCAAGGGATGCATCTTCCTCCACAAAACTATTGGGAGCAAATCAAGACCTTCCTAGGAGAATTAAGTTCCACCATGGGACAACTAAGGGTGGAGCACCAAGAGCATTCCATCCTCCTCCATGAAATTAGAGAAGATCAAAGAACCATGAGAGAAGAGCAACAAAGGCAAGGAAGAGACATTGAGGAGCTCAAGCACTCCATAAGATCTTCAAGAGGAAGAACAAGCCGCCATCACTAAGGTGGACCCGTTCTTTAATTTCCTTGTTATTTATTTTCTGTTTTTCGAAAATTGTGCTTTATGTTTATCTATGTTTGTGTCTTTATTACATGATCATTAGTGTCTTAGTGTCTATGCCTTAAAGCTATGAAAATGAATCCATCACCTTTCTTAAATAAAAAAATGTTTTTAATTGAAAAAGAAAAAGAAGTACATAAATTTTGAATTTTAAAACAGTTTAATTATTTTGATGTGGTGGCAATGCTATTGTTTTTCTGAATGAATGCTTGAACAGTGCATATTTTTTAATTTGATTGTTTATGAATGTTAAAATTGTTGGCTCTTGAAAGAATGAAAGGAAAAGGAGAAATGTTATCTGATAATCTGAAAAATCATAAAATTGATTCTTGAAGCAAGAAAAAGCAGTGAAAAGCTTGCAGGAAAAAAAAAAGAAAAAAAAGCAAGCAGAAAAAGCCAATACCCCTTTAAACCAAAAGGCAAGAGTCATCACCGTTGTCAATGGCTACATCCCATCCTCTCAGTGAAAATGGTCCTGATGCTCTGTCACAACATCGGCTAATCAGCTGCCGGTTCTCGATCATGTCGGAATAGGATCCATTGATCTTTTTGCGTCTGTCACACGCCCCACAATCGTGAGTTTGAAGCTCGTCACAGTCATCCCTTCCCAGATCCTACTCGGAATACCACAGACAAGGTTTAGACTTTTCGGATCTCAGGAATGGCCGCCAATATTTCTAGCCTATACCACGAAGGTTCCAATCTTAGATCAGAAACCCAAGAGATACGCATTCAAGCCATTGCTAGTAGAACAGAGGTGGTTGTCAGGCACATGTTCATAAGTGAGAATGATGATGAGTGTCACGGATCATCACATTCATCAAGTTGAAGAACGAATGAATATCTTGGAGAAGAGATAGACTTGAGTTGAATAGAAAAATAATAGTACTTTATATTAATTCATGAAGAACACAGAGCTCCACACCTTAATCTATGGTGTGTAGAAACTCCACCGTTGAAAATACATAAGAACAAATAGTGTAAGCATGGCCGAATGGCTAGCCCCCAAGGTCTAGGGACTAAACGTCCCAAAGATGTGTGTCAAATACAATAGCAAAAGGTCCTATTTATAGAGAACTAGTAGCCTAGGGTTTACAGAAATCAGTAATTAATGCAGAAATCTTCTTCTGGGCCCACTTGGTGTGTACTTGGGCTGAGCATTGAAACATTTTCGTGTAGAGACTTTTCTTGGAGTTAAACGCCAGCTTTTGTGCCAGTTTGGGAGTTAAACGCCAAAATTCTTGATCTGACTTGGAACGCCTGTTTGGGCCATCAAATCTCAGGCAAAGTATGGACTATTATATATTGCTGGAAAGCCCAGGATGTCTACCTTCCAACGCAATTGAGAGTGCACCAATTGGGCTTCTGTAGCTCCAGAAAATCCACTTTGAGTGCATGGAGGTCAGAATCCAACAGCATCTGCAGTCCTTTTTCAGCCTCTGAATCAGATTTTTGCTCAGGTCCCTCAATTTCAGCCAGAAAATACCTGAAATCACAGAAAAACACACAAACTCATAGTAAAGTCCAGAAGAGTGATTTTTATTTAAAAACTAATAAAAACATAATAAAAACTAACTAAAATATACTAAAAACATACTAAAAACAATGCCAAAAAGCGTATAAATTATCCGCTCATCATTACTCCTCCGTACGTTTTTTTTTATGTTCCTCCCTGTTTTCAGTTTTCTTTGCTTGAGGACAAGCAAACTATTAAGTTTGGTGTTGTCGCTTTGCTTGTGGCTTTTCTGTTTATTTTAATGACACCAAAGGGAGGCGAATCATCTTCACGGAGGAACACAGCCTAAAGAATGAGACTGCCACTAGGATAACTGAGGTGGTTGAGTTCCTTTCATTCTATATTTCCTTCCGTTCTTATTATGTTATATTCCTGTTTTCTCTTGTTTTACTTGAATGTCTGCATGATCCTTTGTTATTTCAATTCCTAGGTTCTAGTTTATTTTTCTATTTTTATTTTGTTATTTGTTTTATAATTCTGAAAAGTGTCTCATGTATTTCTCACTGAGCTTGAATCCAAAAGAAAAAGATGTATTGCATGAGAAATAGAGTTTATAACAAAGAATAGTCTGATTTATTTAAATGTGGTGGTATTCTTTGTGATTCTGAATGCATGACATAAACCGTGCATATTTGAATTTGAATCAAAGGATGTTGATGTATAAAGAACATGAATTTAGAGAACTATTATGAATCCTCTGAAGTTATTAAAAGCTTAATCCTTGAAGCAAAAAAAAATAGCAAAAGAAAAATAAAAGCAAGGTCCAAGGCTCTGAGCATCAATGACTAGGGAGGTCAGATATGATTAAAAGCTCAAAGAGTTGTTTCCCTAGTCATATGCTTGTTGTGTTTTTGTGTCAAGTAAGCCTTGAGACAGAACACTTAGAGTCGAGACCAAGTGCATTTAGCAAAGTATGACAAAGGCTTTGAGCACCACTGTCTGGGAGTAGCTGGAAGAAAAATCAGAACTTCAAGAAAGTTCCCAGTTAAGTGCTTGTGGTATTTTTGTATCAAGTGAAACTTGAGACAAAACATTTAAAGTCACGGCTAGGCTCAAGGTGCAAAGCACTGAGGAAAAGAGAATTAAAAGGATATCTACTGTGTTCAAGGATTAAACTGAGGTATAAAGATCAGAGAACTCATAATATGACCCGGATTCTAATTCCAAATGACATTGACATTCCTCTGATTCAAAGGAGAGTGAGATGCCAGAACTGTTCAGAATTGCAAGAGATAAACCCCACTTTAAGGAGAGACATGAGCATAACTGAACTCTCACTTCTCATGCAAATTCACATCTTAACCTTGTATTAGTTTTGGTTGCTTGAGGACAAGCAACAATTCAAGTTTAGTGTTGTGATGCGTGAGCATCTTTTCTATATTTTCCTAGTGAATTTGCTTTCAATTTTTTTAGTTTAATCAAGAATTAATTATCTTTTAGCCACTATGGATGCTACTTTAAGTCATGTGCAATTCTATTTATTTTAGGTATCATTCGGCTGGATTTGATGGAGTTTTCACAGAAAAAGAGAAGAAGGCGAATGATGCTGTTAACCCTAACCTCTCAGCACTCAAACCTGAATAACTCGAGCTACAGAAGTCTAATGGATGTGCTTCCAGTGGTGTTGGAAAGCTAACTTCTAGAACTTTTCAAGATATGTAATAGTCCATACTTCTTCTCCAAGGAACGCTGCCAAGGCTGCGCCTAACTTGCATTAACAATAACATACAACAATTGCCTTCAATTTTTATATAAATAAAATAAATATATTATACATATGCATCATTTTTGAACTATTTATAAATTTAAAATCTTAATCTTATCCCAAATGCACATAAAATAAAATATATATGTATTTCAAATACAGTGCATTTAAAATATAAACAAAATGAAATGCACTAATTTGGGGTGTACTCAAAATCTGATCCATTAGCAAATTGAATATATTTCAAACGCATGGCATCTAAGATATGTGCCTATTTAGTTTTCTCTAATCCTATTCATTCATGTATTCATCCCACTCTTTGACGTTCTTTTCAGTGTCTATTCTTATTACTCTGTCTCCTCAACCATCTTCGTCTAAATCCTTTATTTTTCTTATATAATAACACATAAAAGAAAAATTTTTAACTTTCAACTTGATTAAATTAAATTTATTGCTAATATATTCGTAAAAACATCAATTCCAATTAAAATATCAGAAAAAGAGGCTACATTAAAAAGCTTATTAGTAAACAATAAAGGATTTAAGAAAAAGTAATACTTAGATGAATATATAAATTCTAGCTAGCTTTTAATATTTAGATAAATTTTTTGGTAAATAAATATAAAATTATTAATGTATAAATACCGTAATATAAATTGGATGAAAATTAATTATGTTATCCTTTAAAGTTAAAGAGAAATGATGAGGAGCCAATGGAATATTTATACAATATGTATAATGGAGGTTTAGGGAGTATTAAAGATATAATCATTAGTGTTACCTTTTTTTCTGTTAAAACTTTTAGAATGAATGGTATCATGACATGATATTAGAGCGCTAAATCCAAAAGGTCAAGAGTTCCATCTTGGTGAACTCCAAAATCAGCATCACTACTCTTCTTACTATAAAAGCGAGCCCTGAGAAAGGAAACTCGTGTCATGGCTTCTCCTCAAGACAACCAGACCGCAGCATGTCGAATGAATCCGGCAGCACGTGCATGAATCCCGTGCCGAGAATGATTCCCCCGGCGAAGCATTTCACCACCATGAAGAGCTCGTTTTCGGGGCTCAACGCCGGGATCCAACGCGTCACCAAGGACAGAGATACGCCGATCATGCTGGTTACCAAGATTGCAAATATAGTACAAGATTGTTAATTAAAAATTTAAAATATTTGATGTTTAAACTTGACAAACACAAAAAAATATATATATAAAAGGACAAATAATAATAATAATAATAATAATAATAATAATAATAATAATAATAATAATAATAATAAAAAAGTAAAAAAAAGAGATATTAATTCAACTAAATATATAACCAACTTTTTAGTAAAGAATTTCAACTAGTTGCTTGTGAAATTTCTTTTTATTCCTTTTATTCATCAATATCTCCCTTCTCATCTTTTTCTTGTTTATTCTTCCAAGTTTCAATCCAAATCTCAATAATATATATCATCACAAATTTACTTCTTGCTGTCACCACCATTGTCTATTATTCTAGATTATAATTGATAAATTTTAAACTCTCAAAAAAAAAAAGATAAAGTAATTTTAATATTAAAAAAATGAGAAGTAGTATTAACTAATATAAAAATTAATTTCTTATAGATTTTGTTGAAATTATTAAACTAAATTGTAAAGGACGCAAAGTACAGTCATTGTATAACAATTGTTAATTAATACACTAAATTATTAGACGTACCAACAAGTACTACGTAGATCAGTTAGGACAACAGATTAATTATTCTTCACCAATCAGGCAATTAGCGCGATAAAGTTTCTATTAACAAGTTTTTCTATAAATAAAAGAATAAAAAATAAATAAATAAATGAATAGGAAAATCAATGTATTTTACAAGGGACAAAGGCAACCGAACGCACAGAACATGCATGAATTAGAAAAATGAGAATTCATTGAAGCCTTTCATGGTTCATGCAACTATTGTCCACTAATTAAATATTGGTTGCCTGTTGATTTGAAAAACATATCATGAAAAGAAGTTAAACTTGTTTTTTGTCATGAAAACGAATTGATTGTTGTGGAGGCATTGTATAAGTCTTATCTGTATGTTCTATATTTTTCTCGTGTTTTCTATATTTAGAAATAATAATTATTTATATGTCTTTATTTATCAATTTAAGTTTTTTTACATAAACAATTGACATTGTATTATTAAGAGTTTGTTTGGGTGAGTTTCTAAAAAAATATCTTTTTTGGAGTTATTTTTTTTTAAAAGATCTTATGAAAAAGTAAAAATAATTTTATGTTTGGGTATCTCATGCAAAAAGATCTTTTTATTTATTAATTATGTTTGGGTATAGCGATATAAAAGTACTTTTTTGTTTATTTATTACATGAAAAACACTTTTTTTTAAGAAAAAAGATGTTTTTTTTTTATTTTTCTAGTTCTTTTACTTTTATTATTAGAAATTTGTCAAACACGTTAAAAAAAATAAAAAAAGATATTTTTTTATCAAAATAATGGTGCCCAAACAAGCACTAAATCCCACTACTAACAACACATTTAAAAGAATATGTTAGATGTATAAGATATTAGTTTCTTCTTTTGTTTTTTCTCCTGTTATTTTTTTCCTCTTTTATTTTATTTATATTTTTCTTTTCTTGATACTTATCTCTTTGAAATTTTTTCTCTTTTCCTTCTCCTCGCCTTTTCACTTTTGATGAAAGATTATGCGAAAAGATGTGACACGTATCTATACTTTAAATTTGTTTTGAAAAGATATAACACGTATCTGTACTTTAAATTTGTTTTCAAAATCATTCAACCGTATTCGTATAACTGATTTATTCTAAGGTCAATACTATTGTGATAAAAGAGATATTTTTCTTTAGTTGTGGAAGAAACGTGAAGAAGCAAACTGCTAAACACATATTATCTTGTTTTCTAAAGGACGACACGTCCTAACTAAAAGAAGAAACTGCAAACAGCTCTGATACATGAGAGGAAATTAATTAGGTAAGTATAATTTTGTATTAATGATTATGATTGTATTTTTGAGTGTTTTTATTTTAGCCCAGTAATATTTTTTGTTATATTGTACTGTGAACTATTTTGTTGTTTTATTGTGTTATTAGATATTTAGTCTTTAATTTTTATTCATTGGACATAGTATGAAATTATTTTTTGTTGTGGAAGGTAAGAAAAAAAATTAGTTACTGTACATTTGATTAGTTTATATTATTGAATAGATTATATAATATAAATAAAAATTATCAATTTTTGGGATTTTGAATATTTTCTTGCAACTAAGAATTAATTTATTTTAGTTTTATAAGTAAATTGGTTAGAGTTTCATTTCACAATTCTATTTTTTTCTTTAATCATTTAATAATATTATGGTTAAATATTTTTTATCCCTGTTTTTATTTTATTTTATTAATCGTTATTTTTCTTTGATTTGTTGATTTTTATTTTATTGTCGTTTAGAACATATAAAATAACGAAAACGTCTATCTTTTGTGTTTACATACTTTCATTTTATGTTGTCGTATTTTACTCTGGAGTATGATGGGTATACGAGACAGAAACAAGTAACAAAAGTTGTAAAATAAAGTGAATAAATAAAATATATTAATATGGGTTTAAGACTTAAGATGATGTGTATTTAATTTTTTTCAAAAAATTGGTTTATAAGTTTAAAATTCGTGAATATTAATTGAAAATTGATATAAAATTTAGTATAAATTAAATTATTTAAAAATAAGAATTATAAAAAAAATTAAATTTGATATTAATTTTTTTGTTTTCCACCGTATTGGATTGCTGCATGCATAAGGTGGGATTCGAACTCGACACTTGCTTAAATAACTAGTGAACTAACCACTAGACTAACCCAATTTGATTTTATTCTTATTATTGTTATTGTTGTTATCCCTAATTCGTTGCTTCTCCTTCATTAGCCTTTGATTTGTCAAGCCTTTTAGCATCTCCTGTTATCAACCTTAACCCAATTACACACTAACAGAGTCAGAGACATACACTTTTCTCTTCAAATTCTAACTCTTTCAACCCTTCTTTTATTATTATTATTATTATTATTATTATTATTATTATTATTATTATTATTATTATTAGGGGTGTGCATGGGCCGGGTGAAACCGGGTTTGATGTGACCCAGACCCGGCCCGAAATATATATCGGGCCCATTTATGAGACCCGAACCCGACCCTAGACCCGATGAAACCTATACCTTTTCGGGCCACAACTATACCGGGTAAAAACCGGGTGAAAATTGGGCCGTTAACATTATATTACCTTGATACCTTCTTGTAAGTTAGCATGTAAAAATATCCAAATTTGCAAGACTCCAACCATTATTTGACATGGTAAAATTCACTTAGAAAAATATAACAAGAACCAACTCTTTTCTAAAATTAAAGCATAACCATAATCAATACTAATATTGTCTAATAACACCAAATATTTAAATAAATACAAATAACACAATATTATGCATTAGTCTAAAGTCTTATGCATTTTAAATATAAAACATTAACTTATAGTCTTATATATAATGACTAATAACACAAAATATTAAGGTTTACAATACTTAAATTCTACATAATAATAGCTATCATCCATCACTAATAATACAAAATATTTATTGTGTATGGTGACCGGGCCACCGGGTCGATTTCGGGTGACCCGAGCTATGGCCCGGACCCGACCCGAAATAATGACCGGGTCTATTTTTTAGACTCTTACCCGGCCCTAAACCCGATGAAATCACACCAAATTAGCCCCTAAAGTGTTCGGGACCGGACCGAACTTTTGGGCCGGACCGGGCCATGCACACCCCTAATTATTATTATTATTATTATAAACGGGGCTTAAGTCCAGAAAGAGAGAGAAGTTAGAACATTATAGTTTTATGGGGATACAAACACTCCAATTTAGTCATCAACAAAGAGGGACCTTAAATCAATAAGTGATGTCTAAAAATCAAGAAACTGTGTCTAGTTTAAGCTATCCTTGGCTAACCCATCTTTATCTATCCCAATTTATTTATGTGGCAAAAAAGTCTAACTACAAAAAATGTTATTGGGTCCAAAATAAAAAAGTCCAAAAATATAATCATAATCATTAATATAATCATAATCAAGAGGAGATTGGGCATAAAGCTATTCAAATTGGCAGCAGTGAGGGAGAAGAGCAAGGTTTGCTTCAGTTTGGTTGGGGTAGCATCTTGGGTAGGTGGTGCGTCCACATTTCTGGGCGGGTTGGGTCTTTGTAGGACTAAGTCCATGATAAAAAAATTTATACTTACCTGATTAATTTTTTCTCATGGGTCACAGTCTGCAGCTGTTGCTTCCAGTCAGGACGTGCCATCCTTCGAAAAACAAGATAACACGTGTTCAACAGCCTGTATCTCTATGTCTTTAAGTTAAAGAAAAATATTTTTTTCATCACCGTAGAACTACCCTTATTCTAATAGCTTCTTTTACTCTTACATTAGTGTATACCCCTGTGCCCTGCACAAAAATAATAAATTCCAAGATTGTAAAAATCAAATTGATCATTGAATCGGTCAAATAACTAATTCATAATTTAATAGTCTAATTAAAATCGAACCTAAATTAAACCGATTTAATTAAATATACAATAAAATTATTAAAAATTTAATATACAATTTTAAATACTCAAATAAAATACTCATCATAAATAATAATCAGCATAAATAATTTTAAATATTAAAATTTTTTAATTAACTCTAAAATCCTAATAAAATAATCAGCATAAATATCTAGAATAAACACTCACAATCTAAATACACAAAAATCAAAGAATTCACAAACATCGAAAACAAAAATTAAGCTAAAAAAAATTTAAATTCAACAATCACACCACCAACAACTTTAACTTACAAAAAAAAAATAAAAAAAAAATAGCAACTCAATAATAAAAAAACAACACTTTAATAATTACAGTAACTCAGAATCAATAAAATAAACAAAATGAACAAACATAAATTGAAGCAAACATTAATTTCAGCAGTGCATACTCATAATCATAAACATTATTCGGTTCCAAAATCATACAAACTCAGAATCATAAAATTCAAAGACAGACGAGACAGAGTGATAAGAAAAAAATTAGAACAAAGGATAAAGCGATAAGAAAAAGATAGAGAAAAGACGCAGCGAAAACACAACAAGATAGATAAATGGGGTTTTCCTACTAGACCTTTTAGAAACCTGTTCTTAGCAACCTAGGTTACTGGAAGGGTTTTTCTACTAGACCTCTAAAAAACTTGTTGTTAGCAACCTAGGTCATCAGAAGGATTTTTCCTACTAGACCTTCAAAGAACCTATCCTTGACATCCTAGATCAAAGGGATAAAAATTGAATCAGTCAATCTTCTCTATGAAACAAGTGAAGCAAATCACTCACCTTACTTAATCACACTAAAAAAACGTGCATAAAGCACTAAGAAAATTTTATTCATCAAAGTTGTATAAATTATCTTACCAAAGGTGTTTAAATAAACTCCTAACAAACTAACTAAAAGATAAGATAAGATAACTAATTTAAATCAGATTTGATCTTATTGGATTAGATCATATTTGATTTAAATTTTAAATTTCTAAGGATAAGATAACTAATTTAAATCAGATTTAATCTTATTAGATTAGATCAGATTTGATTTAAATTTAAAATCCCTAAAAATACTACTAAGCAAATCAAAAGTAAATCAAATCTTCCAACAAACTCTAACAGCAGAATAAATTAAAATAAATGCCTAAAAAATTCAAAAATTAATAATAAATTATGCCTCCCATTGAATTTGAAAAGCATTATTGGACTTCTTGTTGTCCTCAATGGGTCTTATGAGTTGTCGCCATTTCAGCACCACTGTTTTTGAGACGGACTCTTGGTCTTCTTGATGTCCAAGATTGGCAAGGTCCAATTCTTCTAGTATTCAAATATTTGAACGTGACGAGATTACCATTCTGTCCCTTAGTCTCTTCTTCCCTTCAAGAAATCTAAACCCAATCTCCGGGTTTAAATACCATGGTTTGATGACTCTTCTCTAACTACTAAATTGTGGCTATGTCCTTCATATGTGCAAGTTCAATCTTTCCAACCATACTTTTACCATCTTGTCCAAAGTGTGTAATTTGTCTTTCTCTCTTTTCATCTATATTTATGCCTCCATAATTGATTAGTGAATCTACAAAGCCTGGAAAAGTTGATATAAAAACACTAGAAATTTCATGATTAGATGTATGAGAAACTAAGGACTCTGTGGAATTCAATGATACTATTGCACTCTTGTCTAAGCTAGAACTTTCTAGATCTCTCTCACAAGTGTGTTTATTGCTCTCAGATTCTTTGTCACTCATTGACTCCTCTCTCTCACTATTCTCATCTTTTCTCTCAAAACTCTCACTTTCAATTAAACATTGATCCTTTTCACTCAAACACTCACTTTCTTTCTCTATTTTTTTTTCTCTCTATATTTTTAAATTTCTCACATCTCAAGGACCCACTTGAAAAATTCTGCACTTTTTGATCCTCCAAGTATACATTACCCTCAACAGCATACTCAATAAATTCTTCTGTCTCTAGCTTTGAAGAAGAATAAGAGCTAGGCGTAGAAGAAATCCTCTTCTTATGTCAATCTATAATATCCTTCTTGAAGTAAAAAACTTTGACCTTTGTCTAATCCTCAAATTTTGCTCCTTTGGAATGCCAAGTTGCTATAAATTGTTGCATATACTCCATGTCAATGGCCAATTTGACCAAATCCTCTATGGTCTCGTAATGGTAGCGTTGTACTTTATTTGCAAGGTTTTCGTGTAATCCAAACAAAAATCATTCCATGAGGACCTCAGGACTCAGTTTAATATTGGTCTTGTCCATCAGATATAGAAACTCCTTGTGGTACTCCTCACTGATTGTGAACCTTGTTGTAGCATACAAAATTTTCTAAAAAGTTTGTTGTGGTATGATGATGGCACAAATCGATTCCTCATGTGGTATGATGATGGCACAAACTGGCTCCTCATGATTTTCTTCATCTTCTCCAGCTACAAACTGGCCTCTTTCCGTACCATCTTCTAGATCTTCCTAATTCAGTCCACCATATACGGGCAGCATCGAAAAAATTGGCTTGTACCAGTCGAACATTCTTTTCCTCTAAAAGGATGCAATTTATAAAAATTAACTCTACCTTCCTTTTCCATCTGAGATAAGTTTCAGGATCATTTCTCCCTTTAAATGCAAGGATTTGTAACCGAGAACCCTTTTTCGCATATGAGATTCCTTCTTCATCACTATCATAATACTCAATCATTTTTTTAAGACTCTTTTCTTTTTTTTTTTTGGTTTTTTGTGGAATCTAAAGTGAATTTGAAGAAATTAAAGAGAAAATAAAACAAAGAGACTAAACAAGACCCATGGAACGTGTAGATAAATAAGAATTTACCTACGACCTGTAACTGATACCAGATGATAAGAAAAAAATTAGAACGAAGGATAAAGGGATAAGAAAAAGATGGAGAAAAGACACAATAGAAATACAACAAGATAGATAAATGAGGTTTTCCTACTAGACCTCTAAAAAACCTGTTCTTAGCAACCTAGGTCACTGGAAGGGTTTTCCTACTAGACCTCGAAAAAACTTGTTCTTAGCAACTGATGCGTGAGCATCTTTCTTATCTTTTTCTAGTGAATTTGCATTCAAATTTGTGAGTTTAATCAAGATTTAAATACTTCTTAGCCACTATGAATACTGCTTTGAGTTGTGTGCAATTTTGTTTATTTCAGGTAGCATTCGGATGGATTTGACAGAGTCTTATTGAAGAAGAGGCAAAAAATAGATGATGCTGTCAACCCTGACTTCCCTGCACTCTAACGGACATAACTTGAGTTACAGAGATCCAATTGATGTGATTTCAGTGGCATTAGAAAGATAACTTCTAGAGCTTTCCAACGATATATAATAGTATGCCCTTTTTCTTCATTCTGTATGGCCAAGGTGGCGCCTAACTTGAAATTTCCCAAGTTAGGCGCCATGATTTCAAAGTTAGGTGCAGAAGGGAAAGTTCACTTCGGGCACTGCGAAGTTAGGCACCACTAGGCTCAAGTTAGGCACCAGGCGAGGAGTTCAGCATGAATTTAGGTGCCATGCTCATCAAGTTAGGCGCCAGGATGGATTTTTGCACTAAGTTAGGCGCCTGCTTCCCAAGTTAGGCGCCACTCCTCAAGATAGTCATGGTCCCCACGCAGAATAAGAAGCTGCACGAAAATTTTAATTAATTTTGATTAAAGCTTTTTTATTTTAAAATAGAAAAAGATATTATTTAATTTTAGAAAATATATTTTACATTAATTAGGATTAGATATAAAAGGGAAAAGAATTAGCCCTTCGGGCTCATATCATCTCTTCTCTCTTAGCTCATTCCGCACTTTACAGTTTTTCAGAACCCTAGTTTTCTCTTTAAGCCATGAGCAACTAAACCTCCAATGTTAAGGTTAGGAGCTCTATTTATTCTATGGATTAATACTATTACTGTTCTATTTTAATTCATGTATTGATTTCAATTTCAAGAATTATTTTCGTTTTTTATCTTATGAATCTGGGTGGAACGGAAGTATGACCCTTGTTCTAATTGAGTTCTTATAAAACATGGAAAAGCTCTTTGCTTGAACAACAACTTGAAAATAATTTCTCCCAAATCTCTAATTATCTGGACTTAACGGGATATGTGACATATAATCCTCTTATATTTGGATAATTAGAATTTCTATGGCATATAAATCTGTATATGAAAAGTATATTTATATAAAATAATAGAAACATAATTTATAATTTTTTTCTTTCTTTCTTTTTAAAATAATTAAATTTGTTATATATTTTTTAATTTAATTTTAATATAATGTTAGATGAAAGATTTTATACATCTGTTTAATTATGTATTGTAATTAAAATATTTTTCTATTACTATTTCTAAAAATAAAAAATATATTTTATATTAGTAAATTAATCAATTTATTTTAAAATTTTATATGCAACATAGGTACATATAATAGAATGAAAGATAAAAAATAAATAATAAAGATGAATAAATCGAGAATAAAATAAAATATATAAAGTCACGAAGAAAATAAAACATTAAATTAATACCTAAACTATAATTGTTTGAATTAAAATTTGCAATTGAAAATATCAAAAAGAGAAACAATAAAATTGGAAAATATATAAAGTCATGAAGAGTTATATAAAAAAATAGAGAATTTAAAATTTATTTTTTGATGAAGAGAAGATGACCCCTAGACAAGAAATAGAAAAAAAAGTTAAAAATATAAAAATAAAAAGAGGGTTTAAGGGAATAAAAAAATGATAGCACAAGAATTAAATTTGATTAGGTTAAATAATAGTCAAAATGATAAAGAAATAAAAAAATAAATTTAGAACTTTAGCTAATTGAGTTTAATTTATTTGTAGTGGGGTCATTTAAAATTTAAAGTGGGGGCACATTATATTTAACTATATTTTTTTAAAAAAATAAATAAATAACACTGTGGGGGCAAGTGTTCCTTCATTGTTGTTATTGGGTCCGTTCCTGGGTTTTGGGGAGTGACCTAAAAGGGTCTATAGTCACGGTTTTTTTAAAATTTAAAATTTTTAATAATTAAAATTTAATAAAAAATTTTATGTGATTTATTTTAAAATATTAAAATTTTAAATCTAATTTTATAAATAAAAAATTAAGTTGAATATTATTAATTTTAAATTAAAAATGATTTAAAACTTAATAATTATTAAGTTTTGTGCTTTTTTAGAAAAAAAAAAAACAAACAAACGTCAAAACCCTAAGGGTGTGTGTGGTTCACGTATTACATTGTTATAAAGATTCTATTCCCATGGGAGCTAAAGATACCCAAGGGGAAGGTGGGAATTGAAATGATGGTATTTTGATTTCCTAGAATCAAACTTGCTTAGGAATAGTTTTTCAAACTTTGAACCAAACATGGAAATATGATATTTTCATCTTGAAATTCCTAGGAATTATTTATAATTCCTCCAACCACACACACCCTAAAACTAAAGAAGCTAAGGAAACCAACGCAGCCACACCCACACTCATCCAACACCAGGATCCTCTCCTCTCTGAAATTACACAGCATCAACGAACTAAACCTAGCCCCCAGCCACCCAGCACTGCAACCCCCCCGGCAGGCATCGCAGTCTTTGCCGCCACGCTCACTACTAGAAAACTAGTTATTACAGACGGATATTTCTGACGAATTTTATCCCACGGAAATACAGAGGGAATTTCAGAGGAATTTTTTGTCGGAAAATAAAAAAAATAGATTATCATAAATTACAGACGGAAAAAAATTCCCTCTATAATTCCGTCAAAAAAATTAAATTTTTCATGAGAAATGATTACAGACGAAAAATCCGTCTGTAATTAAATAGACAAAAAGTTGTGTTTTATTAAATTATTACAAACAGATTTTTTCATCTGTAATTTAAATTTTTTCGTCGAAAAATATTGATGTAAACCTAACCTATCCCCTCTCTCTCCCCGTGGCAGCCCCCATTCAAATTGTGTTTCGAGCTCCATTCCCAAATCAAACACAAGCTTCTTCCTCTCTCCCTGACACGAGCTACTTCTTCTCTCCATGGCTGCTACTTCTGCTTCTTCCGCCGCAGCCGTTGCCGCTATCGCTGCCGCCACCGCTTGCATCGCACAATCTCTCTCTGTCATCCCTTGCATCGCACGAGATCCCTCCGCCGCCGCTCTCGTCGCGTCTACTCCCATCGTTGCAGAGCTCTCTCTGCCGCCGCTCTCATCGCATATGCTCCCTCTGGCGCCTCTTCCATCTAATCTCAACTCGCTCTCTCAGTTCTTCTCGTAACGATCTCAAATTTCAGGTATATATATCCTGATTTTGTGATTCTGTTCTTCGTGATAAACCTTAGGGCTCAATTTTTCTGTGCCAGTTTTAGGTTTATCATACTCTATTTTTGTGCTTCGTTTGAATCTGCGGGTTTACTCTGATTTTGATGAATTTTTTCTGCAATCGAAGCTTTTGGTTTTAATCATTTCCTTGGATGAACATTGAATCTGTTCTGTTCTGCTCTGTTCAAGTTTAATTTGTAATTCAATTTGAGCTATTTGTTTGATAATTATTTACAACTTTCATTGTTTGATAATCATTTGCTTGTTATTCAGTGTTACAGCTCAAGATCTTGTTGACATTATGCTTCTAAATTTGCTTCTAAATTTCTGATATCTTCACTCTTAACGATGGATCTGTAACGCCTCTACTCAAGGTTAGGGTTTAAGCTCTCTTTCGTGCGCACTACTTGTTCTTATTTCTGCTCGAACTCATATTAATTTCCTTGTGATAAATTCCGAGCTTCTACCATTTCCTCGGCCTCCACCTCCTGCTGCCAAACAAATGCTTTCTTCTCTAACTTTTGCGCACATCATTACATACTATTTTCATGGCTGAACCAATCAAAGAAGAGAAATTCGGATATAAAATTTAATCCACTTAACTTCCTCACTCACTTTGTAATTTGTGTAGGTTAAGCGAAATTGAAGAAGCAGGTTAAGCGAACAAAAGAAATTCTTAGTGCAAACACAACAGCTCCTATTTCAGTTGAATCACTTCATAACCTTGTTTGTAGCAAGTGATTCTTTTTTGTCTTTTGAAAATAAAATTGTGTCTATTAGTTTGAAGACTACGTGTTTGTTTTAATGAAAATGAGAGGGAGTACAGTAGAAAGTTGTCACTTTTTCATTTGGGGAGGGATATAGTTTTTGATAAATGTCACTTAGATGAGATAAATGCTGATTGCTGATTAAAGATCTACATCCTAGCATATAATTTAGTTCTACTTGTCTAATTCTTAAACAAAATGGAAGGATTATAGGATTCATGTCTCTAATTATATGCTAATTATGAGATTATATTGATAGTAATTGAGATTGTGAATGCTGCAGAGCATGACAGTGCATAATATATATGTTGGAGAGGGTTCAGACTTCCAATGTAATATATAAAAGGGTGGCTAAGCAGCAGGGTTCTCTTGGTGACTTGACTGCATCTGTTGCATCAAACGCAGCTGCCCCAGCTCGTGCTCATCTACATGCCATAAGAAGTAGGCAAAGAGCTGAAACAGAAGAGAAATCTGTTTTGTTTGTGTTTTTTGAATTGGGATTTTGATGCTTCCTGTTTATTAAGGTGTGATTCATGAATTGTTGTGTATGTTAAATCTGAGAATTTTCACAAGATGACATTGATTTGGATTTTTATGCTTCTGATTGGTTTCCATAATTGTGATTTGTTTTTTCATTTATGATTTTCATGATGTATGTCATTGATGCTATATGATTGTCAAATGATTCTGTAGCAAATAGCTTATGGCTTGTGAATTCGTGTATTCTATTTGACCTTGTTCGCTAGCTTCGTGTTCATTTTCGTTGAATATGTCCTTTTTAATTTTGTGTGATGGATGATTAAATATATTAACATAATTGTCACTTTGATTTTATTAGCACTAAATTCGATTGGCTTCGCAGTGAAAGCTGCCTGTGATATCTAGTGATTGTGTTTATGCCAATACTTGACTTTTTTACTATGCTCTTCTTAAAAGGGAAACTAGGGAAACTAGGGTTTTGATAATAAGCTTGATAGAGCTTGTATTTTAGTATTTTATTCTCTCTGTGATCTTTTGGTTTATTTGCTCTCATTCCCTAAGAATTGGATCTCACTCAGTCTGACAAATAACTTGTATGCATGTTTGTTTTTATGCATTCTGTGCATGACCATGATTGAAGTTAGTTCTTTTCTTCTTTGCTAGTTGCTAGGTGCCAGTCTGATTCAGATTCAGATGAAGTTGTGGACACTACCACTGGAGAAGAGACAGAACTACTTGTTTCTTTGAAAAACGATGGTAACTCAATAAACTTTGATACATGTGATTTTAGCATGGAACTTTTGACCTTATAGCAGTTGGCATCTCAAGGCTATTAGAGCTATTAGAGTTATTAGATGTGTCATTTTCTGGTTTCATATTGTGATAATGTGTGTCTGGAAGATGTTAACTCAATTTTTGTGTTTTTAGTTGTTTGCCTTCAGATTTGGAGGCTGTGGTGCGACAATCAAGTGAGGCAGCTGCATTGTTTGTCACTTCAGGAGGGATGAGAGCCATAGTATGTGCAAAAATTTCATGTCCTTATTAATTTTTTTATATTTTATGCTTTCAATTTTGTGGTAATACTTGCTGTAATAATCAATTGGATATTTGTCACAGATCTTTTTTTTAGGTGTTTTGACTTTGATTAATTGTACTGAAAATCTTGTTTAAGATCAACTTCATAAATTTATTTAACATGTTTAAATTAAAAAAGACTATGATAGTGCTAGTTTTATTCTTTTTGAGATTGGCATTCAAATTTTTATCATTTTGTGTCTCATGTAACTGAGATTTTTTAAGCAGAGGCAGGTTAATGGGTGGCTTAGTTTGTTCTTTTGAGTTCCTTTAGCACCTCATTTTTCTTGAACTAACTATTTTTAACTTGCTCATAGGTTGAACTCTTAATCCCCCAACTGCAATTTTTAGATGATGAAGGTGCACAGGTAGAACTCTGGGAATTGTCAAGGATTTTCTTGGATACACTTATTGCAGAAACAGAATGTCAGGTTAGTGTAATTGAAATGCGTAAAGAATTTGCTGAATTTTAAATGCCATTTTCTATTCAATTTATGTAGCTTCAAGAATTGGCTTCAAGAATGTTTGTCCTTTAATAGGTGAATCATGTTCATATTTCCTAACATATACAGTTGTGCATCTTTGTTGAGCTGAATTCTGTGTGGTAATTCACTTGGTTTTTGCATGCTAGGCACAATTATGATTTCTGACTTGTGTTGGCATACATCTATATTGAATGATGGTATGTTGGCATAAATATATATTAATCCATCGTATTATGTTTCCTTGTGTCGCTTGCATTATTATATTTAGTAACTTTGCCTAGGTTCTCCTGTAATTCTGTTAGAATATTAACCAAGTATTATCAATTGTAATGAACTTTCAACTTTTTAACAATGTCGATGAAGAGGATCTAACTGATATGTTTTTTTTTTGGTCAGGTCAAAGGAGAAACTAATATATCATATATATGTTCCCGGTTCTATTGCGCACCAGAACTCATATTTAGTGCTACTGAGTATACTACTTCAATTGATATTTGGTCAGCTGGTTGTGTCCTTGCTGAACTACTTTTGGGCCAGGTTTATATATGCTTTTTCTCTGAGTGTTTCAATGTGGCATTTATTGTGAATCATGCAAACAATCTTTGGTTTTTTTATTATCTACTGCCTATATGTCAACTGATATACAAATGGTATTACCATGTCAAGGTGCTACAATTGATGCCACCTGCTATGTTTCTACTTTTCTATTCTGGTATTACCATGTCATTATTGTCATAAGAATTTAGACCTATAATATTATGTGGTTTCAGGTCCTTGGCACACCCACTCGAGAGGAAGTCCGCTGCATGAATCCAAACTACAACAACTTCAAGTTTCCACGGATAAAAGCACACCCATGGCACAAGGTTTGCATTTCTATCTCCCTTCTGCGACATGTTTTTTCATCTAATAAAAGTTGAGTAGATAGAAAGGGACATCTAATCAAAGTTGAGGAATTTTACATATGCATAAATGAAAAGATAATTTAGAAGTTTGAGGATGGTTCTACTTTTCTTCTGCAGCTAGAAGCTTGTGCACACCCATTCTTTGATGAACTCCGTGAACCCAATGCTCGCTTGCCAAATGGTCATCCATTTCCACCACTATTCAACTTTAAACAAGAGGTGACTGTGCTGGAGCTTCAAATTGGAAAAGACTCAAAAGAAGTTAGAAAAGTTGGAACGGGCAATTGGAAAGGCCAAGAAGGAAAAGCTGAAACAGAAGAGATGGAATGAGGATTATGTTAGCTATTATGAGAAGGTTAGAGCGTCAAGAAGTTCTAGTGCAGTTCCACTACCACCGCCACCGCCGCCACCCTCAATGTCTTTGGATGAAGACTATGATGATGATGAGGATGAAGATGACACTGAAGACTATAGCTAATAGTTTTAGTATGGTTGAACAATATACTAGGAATTATAGTTGATGATCAATACATTTTGTTTATGTTTTGAGTTATATTGACTTGTTTGTTTATAGTACTTTTCTTTTAGTTTGATAATACGATAAATTTGTTTATTTTATAAAATATAAATATTCGAATATAAATTAGATAAAAATTTGTATTAAATTTATATTTATTTTGTATGAAAGCAAGTTTATTTTGTAATTAAAAAAATAAAAAAAAATTATTTTACCTTATGACGGATTTACAGATGGATTTTCTGTCTATAATCAGAGTGTGAGATAATTTTCTAAAGTTTAAATTACAGACAGAAAATCTGTCAAAAAATCCGTCTGTAATTACAGACGAAAAATCCGTCAAAAAATTCGTCTGTAATTACAGACAGAAAATCCGTCGAAAAATACGTCTGTAATTACAGACAGAAAGTCTGTCAGAAAGTTCATCGCCTGCGGGAAATGGATGGAGAATTTACAGAGGGAAAATCTGTCGGTAACTGGTAAAAATCCGTCGGTAATTTTCCGACGGAAAAAAATTCGTCGGTAAATAATTTCCGACGGGACTTTTACTGAGGGACAAAATCCGTCGGTAATTTCGTCGGTATCCAAAAATCCGTCTGTAATAAAGACTAAATCTGTCTGTATTAATCAATTTTCTAGTTGTGGATGTCCCCGCATCCTTTCCCGCAGCCGCTGCACCTCCTCGCAACCCCCACAGCCATAAAGCGCCGCAGCGGCACAGCCACCGCAGGCCCACACCCACGCATCCTCCACCTCTACTGTAGGAAGATCCGTTGCCGTCGTTGGAAGCTGTGTCGCCGTAATTAGAAGCTCCGTCATAGTTAATTTCAGTTTGAGATAGTGATGCGGTGTTGGGAGATACTCTGTAACATCCTGCGTTTTTGGAAACCTAAATATAAATAAATTGTCATTTTATCTTATTGAGTTTAAACTTTATAATTTTAGAAATTATTCTATTAGAAATAATTAAATAGATTCGGCGATAAATTCTTATATAGTTTAATTTAAGTAACTTTTATTATGAATAAGTTATGACTTATTATTAATTTGAACTCTTTATTTTATAAGCTAGACTATTAAGAGTAATTAAATTAGTTTTACTAATATTTGGGTTGATTCAATTAATATTCTTGTGTAATTTTATAATTGTTATTTCATATAATTTAAAATTAAAATTTAGTAATAGAAGCATTATACAATTTAATTTGAGAAATTTCTATTACGAAGAAACTATGGTTATTTTATTAATTTGAGCTCTTAAAGATTAATTTATTAGGAATGATTAAATTAATTATTATAAATACTTTAAGTTTAAGTTAATATTTATGTACACTTTTTATTATAGTTAGTTATTTTATACAAATTGAAATTAAAATTTTGGTAATAGAAAAATAATGAAAAATTATATCATATAGTCTGAATAATTGATACTCTCGGGTTTAAACTATATTTTATAAAATGTGATTAGTATGTTTACCTTATAATTTAAATTAAAAATAATTATTTGAACTCATTAATAGATTGATAGATAAAATTTTATGCATTTTGAAAGTAATCTTTATAGTATTATATTTGAATCTTAAATTATTATTCTATCTCAAATATTTTATAAAAATTGTTATATTACTCATATATATTTTACCCTAACTCTAGAATTACCAAATAAAATCCTAATTTCACAAAATTCCTAAATTTATTACCCTAAATCCCTAAACCTACGTTTAGAAAAGGAAAGAAAGGAAACAGGGGAGCTCGAGGGGGGAAACAGGAGGGGAAAAGAAAGGAAGGGAGTACAGAGAAGAAGGGGGTATCCCGGAAGAAGAAGGGAAGGAGAAGGAGAAGAGCGTGCCGGCATCGCGCCCAGCTCACTGCCGTGGAGCCGTCGCCTTGAGCCTGCCGTCGTCGAGATCGCCCTGTCACGAGCAAGAAGATAGCGAGCCAGAGAAGAGGACGAACGCTGAAGAACAGAAACTGATGGGAAGGAGGGTAACACCGTTATTGTAGGGCAAGCTGCCGGAGCCACTACCGTCGCCTTCATGCCTCTCCGTGGCTACTGTTGCTGCCAAACCCATCGCCATCTCCATTCTGGTTCCAATTCTTTCATTTTCAAAACTGTAACCCCTTTCACCCTTGTTCTGTTTTAAATTTTATTTATCTGCTACGTTCCTGTTTTACTCATGGTAACATATATCTTTAATTTAGTTCAGCCCCTTTGCTTCACCTGTTTCTCTAATGCAATCATCTAGAATACTGGCATTGATGCTATTATGAATATGTTAGAGTTGCTGTTGGTGGGTCCGATGCTACTTCTTTAATTCTGGATTGATCTTTTCCTTGATTACAGTCTATTTACCCATTTTATTGTCACTGCTATGCTTGTTCTGAGTCGATTATGGTATATACCTTGTTTTGAAATCCCCGGGGAAGTAATTAATTTTAATTCCTATCCAATTAAGATCCTCTATTTTACTACAACCATGGTCAGTGTTGTGAAGGCTAATATTGTTGCTGTTTCGGTTGCGTGTGAGTTACCACTGCTGTCCTGAAACTAAAAGAGAAGGGAGTTGTTACGTTAAAGTATGCGATTGCGACATCTAGGTAGGGGTTTAATTAAAAACGAAAACGAGATGATGGAAAGAGAAATAAAAAAAAAAGAACAGAGTAAGAAGAAAATAAGTGGACAAGATGGTATGGAAATTATGTACCTGGTCAAAAGCATTGGTGCAGTTCCTTTGGCTTTTCTTGCTTTGTGTCAATTGCTTGTGTCTTCATAGTTAACTAAAATTCTACTAGCTAGCAACTTAGACTTCATTTTTCTAGTCCCTGATCTTAAATTTAAATTATCAGTAGGTGTTGGGAAAAAATATAAATAAAAAATTGTCTCTGCTATTGAACAAGGTAACTAGCTTTGATTTCAAAAATTAGAAAAGATAATAAAGATGATGAAGTTTAGTATAAAAGGTGATAATAAAAAGAAGAAAATAGCATTTGATTTGATAAGTAGGTAGTATTTACATTAAGGAGTTGAATGAGTTAATAAGAAGTAGTAGCTAGTGATGGTAAGAGGGTTGAAGACGGTGAGAGCAGAGGGAACAAAAGTACTGTCGCTTGATGTTGAAGCACATGGGCAAGAAGCTAAAGCAGTGGTGTTGTTTGTATGTATTAAGGCTACATTAGTTTAGCTTGAATTTTTAATATAGCTGGTAAAAATAATATTTTATTTTAATCGAATTGAAACTGTTAAAACTATTTTTGCTTATTCAAGTTTCTATTATCATGTGTGTATTTGTTGTTAAAACTGTTAATCTTCTTCTCAATTCTCATTCATCACCACTGAAAGTTCAGATTTATACTCACATTTGCCATACCCAGAAAGCATTCGCTGTTTTTGATATAAAAAGTTTACTTTTTTGAGAACTGGGTAGATTTAGGTTTTGTTTTGTGTGTTACCCATAGTCAAAGATCTGAGCTTTTTGGGTTTGGTCTCTTTGTGTAAAAAGGGTGACTCATGTTAAGGGATTTCAGAGATCTGGGATTTGTGATTTTGACCTTGTGAATCTGAGTCCGTACAAATAGGTAAGAGTTAGAAAGACTATGTTCGAATACTTGTATTACTTAGAATGCTTATGCTTATGTAATAATATCTACTAACACAAGTTGGTTTATGATATAAGTGCTGAATATTCTGTTTCCTTTTTTAGCCTAATTGTGTTGTTGTAAGGCATTATGATGCTTGCTCACATTACTTTTTAGTTAAATGGTATCCATCAATTAAGATTCCAGGGTCTGATATATGCATGATGTTACTTATTAATTAACGAGAAAATTGAATGTTGATGCAATTTGTTTAATGTTTCTTTCTTATCCAAACTTTGTTTGTTTGTTTTGTTACATATATTGTAGGCATCAAGGCTTTTTCTAAGAAATGGGTTCTGATATGAAAGTTAAAATGTCCAAGAAAATTTCTATTTTTGTTTTTATTAGTTTAATTAGTTTTAATTTAGGTCTTTTGTGAAATTGTAGCAGTGTAGCACTAATGCTGTCTGTTCCTTTCTTCTAATTAGTTTTTATGTATAACTGAAATTGCTCTAAGTTATTCTTAGTAATTTATGAGTGTCAAAATAGGTAAAAGTTAATGTTGCATTCTTTTATAATTAAATTGAATAATTAGTACATAGTTCAACACAAAGTTATCATGATCAAATTATTATATTTTATTGAAATAATATTAAACAACAAGGACTGCTATATGGAATTTGGTTGTGTTAGTGTTAAATATTTGAAGTACAACTAAGGAGAAGAAAAATTAAAGTCTTCATGCAGACTTTCTTTTTCATTTTCTGTTGGGATAATTTAATTACTTTCATGCAATTGGGTTCTAAGTTCTTGTATCTTGATGGAGATAACTATGTAGGGAATGCTTTTTTCTTTTATCTTTTCTTTTTCGTTTCTTTTAGGATTAGTATTTGTTATTGATTATTTTGTTTTTTTACTCTCGAATGTTCTTTACATTCTCTTGAAATTTGTTTTGGCTTTGTTTTGTGTACATGATAATTTTTTCGTACTAGTAAAGACAACAGGAGTTGACTAGCTGTTGTGGCACCGTTTATAACAACTTCGAATGTTCTTTACTTTTTGATAAGAGACTTTATCTGATATTACATGTGATGGATAAATTACACCTTATTTTGATTAGTGTTGTAATGGATATCTAGTTTTTAATGAAACTTTTATGATTTAGATTTATTGAATTTCTCATTCTTAGATTTATTTTGTGATTATTATCATTTTGGGACGTGATTATGCTTTTAAAAAAAATAAATCTCATAAAATAAAATAGGCTATGGTCACCATTTAAAAATAGGATGACTATAGATAAGGCTATGGTCACGGTGAAAAATCGTGACCATAGATAAGGCTATGGTCACGGTTTTAAGGAGGGGTGACCATAGATAAGTTATGGCCACGGTGAAAACCGTGACGATAGATAAGGTTATGGTCACGGTTTTAAGGTTTAAAGAGGGGTGACCATAGAGGCTATAGTCTCGGTTTTAGGGAGGGGTGACCATAGAGGCTATGGTCACGGTCAAAATCGTGACCATGGATAAGGCTATGATCACGGTTTTAAATGGGGTGACCATAGAGGCTATGGTCACGGTTTTATAGATAAGGCTATAGTCACGATTTTTACGTGTGACCATAGATTAACATATGGTCACGGTGAAAAAACGTGGCCTAAAACATCAGATTTTGAAAATTAAAACCGTGACCATAGATTAAAAAACCGTGACCATAGACCTATGGCCACGAGGGAATAGGCCACGGTAAAAAATCGTGACCATAGGTCTAAAACCGTGACCATAGATCTATGATCATCCTTTTTACTAGCTACCATGACCATAGGCCTTTTTTTTTGTAGTGTTATTTCTATTATTGTATCTTTTATTCTATTAAAATATACTTTTTACTGTTAGTTAAAATGTGCAACATATGCTGTGCAACCATGTCACTAGCACATGATTTAGCAGTTGTAAAGGATAATCTTTTAAATCTGCTAAAAGAGATTTAGAGTATAGCTTTAAATGCAAATAAAGTTTATGATTAAAAATGATGAGTTTAGCTAATATATGCTCAAATGACACAAATAAAGATTATTATTAATAAAAAAATTTAATTCATTTCAATAGATGCACAATATTTACATTAAAAACTAAACTTTACACATTTTTTTATATGATAATTTATAAATTAATAACCTTAATCCATAATTAAATCCAAAAATCATAACATCATGTGAGAGATGGCCTCATATTTATATAAAAATGACAGATAATCATATATAGTTTGAACGTATATAATGAAATTAACCCTTTTTATTTTTTTATGGAATTATCTTAAAACAAACGATGTGAATTTACCAGTTGTATGAACAAAGACCAACCATATGTGGAACAAGCTAGAGAGATATAGATTTATATACAATAGCATATCAAAGGCAAAGAACTGGCACATGTGAATGCTAATAAAATTAGATGGATTAATGCTATATGAGCCATCTTTGTTAGGGGTGGCAAAACGGGTTGAACCCGTCGGGCCGATCCGCTAAACCCGCTAAAAAAGGCGGGTCAGACTAAGATTTGGAGCCCGTCAAATTAAAAAAATTCGTCGAATTCGTACCGCCAAATTAGCGAGTTTTAGTGGGGCGAGGCGGGCCGGTCCGCCGGACCGAAGATTTTTATTTTTCTTTTTTTTATTAAATAAAAGAGTGATTACTATTATAAAATTAATAATTATAGAATTTTCAAATACTTTTTTTTGTTTTTATTTTTATTCTTCTTTTAATTATTAACTTTATTTATTTTATTTTACAATTTCGTATATTTG
>NC_029788.2:37078333-37097892 GCF_000816755.2 Arachis ipaensis
TAAAATTAAAAAAATTCGTCGAATTCGTACCGCCAAATTAGCGAGTTTTAGTGGGGCGAGGCGGGCCGGTCCGCCGGACCGAAGATTTTTATTTTTCTTTTTTTTATTAAATAAAAGAGTGATTACTATTATAAAATTAATAATTATAGAATTTTCAAATACTTTTTTTTGTTTTTATTTTTATTCTTCTTTTAATTATTAACTTTATTTATTTTATTTTACAATTTCGTATATTTGCTCAAATTATGTGACTTATTTTTTAAAATAAAGATGATTCTATTGACAAATATTATTTTGAACAATTTTATTGAAGTTAAAAATTAAAAAAAAAGTAAAAAAAATATATTATAATTTGACTATTTTTAATTTGTATTTAATTTTTAATTATTATTTTATGGTTATTTTTAATGAATTTTATTTTTCAAAAAAAAAAAAGAGTCAAACGGGCTAGCCCGCCGACCCGCCAATCCGTCATAAAGCGGGACGGACTAGCAGTTTAAACCCATCTTAGTTGGCGGGGCTGACCAGTCCGCTCCGTTTATAGGATGAGCCTAGGCGGGACAGGGCGGGACGGATTGGCCCGCTTTGCCACCCCTAATCTTTGTCTATATTTCTCTTTTATATTTTTATCTTTAATATTGACATAATTATGGATAGAAATGAATTTAAGAAAAATAAATAATAAAAGCAGGGAAAATATAATTCCGGCATAGGAATCACAAAATGTTATCAATTAATCACAAACTAGCATATATCACATGACAGCATGGCACTGAAATGCATGTAAAAGGAAAAAATAAAAATGAAAAATATGGTAGTACTAAAACATGAAAATAATTCTTATTAAAATGCTTTCTTTTTTAAAAATTATTTATAGAGAAGACATATACAGCTGTGTGAGTATAAATATTTTTCCTTCTATTTTTCTGTGCACTCATTTATTTCCAAGAAATTTTTGCTTAGTTCCTATTATTTTATCTATTTTTTGGTCTACTTAGCCGCAGAGGTTGAAGCTTCAAATTGTCAATATGACCAGAAGTTTGCATTGCTCGCTATAGTCTTATTTATTTATTCATTATTTTTCAATTACAACTTGAGACGTGTCATTTAAGAAGATAATTCTATATGTGTGGATATATATCATACATAGTAATTTGGCTGTGTGTGCAATAAAAGTCACAAGTATTATTATATAAAAGACAAAACTAAAAGAATCTAATACATAGTGGAAAGATGGAGAATAATGTAGTATTTACCTCATGCATCTTCCTAATCAAACTTATCAAAATGGCATAAAATTTAATCGCTCTATGAATATAATCAATCATATATAGTTGATCGCAGAAATATGCAAAGATATAGACATCAATTAATGATGTTATTGAATGCTGAATGTCTTATGATATAAAGCTTTATACTCTTGAATATTAAATTTAAACTTCTACATTTTTGCTAAGGTTACATACAATGAGTTTACCCACTTGTTTCTAAGTTGAGTCCAATCCATTTGCTAGTCAAACTCAAATATCAATTCTTGATATCTGAGGTTTGATTTTTTTTCCAGATAAAATTATGAAGAACAAGAAAAATCAGTACAAATCCCATTACTCTCTCTTTCTTCATCCAACTCCAATAAAAATAACAAAAAATAAGCAACAACATAATCTAAAATCTAAACACCATAAGTCCAATCAAAATAATATTCAACATCAAAATCAAGAATAAAAACAAGAAAGAAAGAGTAATGGAGAACAACAATCCAATTAGCAATTCAGCCAGGTAAAAAATACAAAGATTTCTGTTTAGAATCTGGTGATCTTACTTATGGACATCATACAAGGTGTTTGGCTGCCTTTTAATTTGAATAAATAGATCTTTAGTTCGATAATTAATTCTTAATAATGCATTTCTTTGGGTTTTGCACTTATACGAACTAAAAGCTATAAGGATCTTTTATCAATCTTCAAGAATGTGGCCTAAGTTGCCTAATCTCTATACATAAATAAAGGGGAAGAATGACCTAAAGGTTTAAGAAAAAAGTAGACAAATCAGAGACAAAGTTCTAAGGAGAGATTAAAACTTTAAATTAAAATGCGTTATAGGAATAGAATGAAATGCCACTTGCAATATACTACTAACTACAGGTTTTAATTAGTTCTATTATCAGCAATGTTTATTGTGTTCACAAGTAATAAATTAAAAAAATCCCAAATATGAGTTCCACAACATGGTTCCTGTTCATCAAAGAATGTGATGAAAGTAAGTGGAGAAGAGATTAGAGATTTCGCACACCGTGGAAGTGGAAGCAGGAGTTTCACGGACTAAGGGTCTCTAGAGCCTGCATCAAATACAAACCATACGAGTTAGAGTTATTCACTATGTGTACATAACTGAAATTATGAATAAAAATTTTGGTAGTACTCTATGCCTCATATCTTATAGCAACAAAAGAATTTAAAAAATATGAACACCTTTACAAAAGTTACTTTAACCTATAAAATAATCTGTCACATGACATCAAATTGCATTAAAACATTCAATAACTATAAAAAAAGTAGAGAAAAAATACTAACAAAAAGTGCCAAAAGTTGTATCTTGGGACTTTTATTGTCCAATCACTTCTTAAGTAACTTTAATGCATCCTTTGCTTGTCTGCAAATTTAATAAGTTCAACAGAGAAGATCAAGAACAACATAATCAAGGAAAACCCACACAGTATGTAGAATAAATTATAAAGAATCAATCAACATACTTAAGATCTAAAACCAAAAGGTAAAAATTGAATATCAAGTTAACAAGAAAAAAAGGACACAATTTCACTTTTGCATAATTGACACCTAGCTCACTAAGTCACAGTGTATGAATTACCAACAGTTCTTTGGCAAACACTAGCAGAAGGTTAGGAACCTAGTGTAAAGTGATCATTAAAATTACATAAAATTACTCACAAACCAAAAGCATACATAATATCTAAATCACTAGTGTAGTAGTATTGATTTGAAGATAGAGACTTCACTTTAGCAATCCATTAACGAGAATATGAGAGACAAAAAGAAATTACAAAGCATACAATAAATCCAAATAAATGTACATTCAATTCCTAACTCTAAAAAGCCACAATTAACCCCAACTAATAGAAGATATAGACAAAACTGAATCAAAATTATCTGAAATCATAATCTGAACCACGAAGATATAGCCAAATTTTGAGAAAATAGGATTCAAAAATTGTAAGTGATCAATAGTGAAAACAAGAAAGAAAGAGCAATGGGGAAGAACGAAATAAAGGTTTAGGAAGAAAGTAAAAAGATCAGAGACAAAGGACTGAGGAGAGGTTAAACCTTTAAATTAAGATGCATTATAGGAATGGAATGGAATGGAATGCCACTTGCAATATACTGCTAACTATAGGTTTCAATTAGTTTTATTATCAGCAATGTTTATTGTGTTCATCACAAGTAATAATTGAAAAAAAATCCCAAATTTGAGTTCCACAACATGGTGTCTGTTCATCAAAGAATGTGATGAAAGTAAGCGGAGAAGAGATTAGAAATTTCGTGCACCGTAGAGGGGGAAGTAGGGGTTTCACGGACTATGGAGGAAAGGTGAGAGGTCAACGCCAGGGAAATAAGGATGGATTGCAGCCACACTACTCCACAACCACACAAACGCGAATGGTAGAACAGATCTTTGGGATTTCTTGCAGACCGTGGAGGATGGTGTGGAGGAGGCACGAAAGGTCGATGCCAGAGAGAGGATGATGGATGGGTAGCAGTGGTGCACGGTGGAGCAGCGACTTCAAAGTTTCACGTGCTTCCAATCTATTTTTGCCAGTTTCTGGAGCTGCAGCTGTGGGGGAAATTTTTGGTTATCAGATAAAATAAGATCGAATAAATGAGTTAATTAGGATAAAGATATTGATTACCAGCAGTTCTTCATGCAGTATCCGCTATTTAAGCAAAAGTCAGCAGAGTGACAATGGCTGGTATCTCTGTTAGTTGCAGCGGTTGGATTAACGGCCATCAATTTTTGGATGCTATCCTCTGCCTTTGCTGTAGTGTATAATACATGTATAATTAAATGTATCCATGAAAGCTTAGACTAGTAGTTATGTGAATGATGAACTTTTGACAAATAACTTATATGTATATATAAATTAGCCAAACTTGTCATTTTGAGTATTTTGAAAAGAGTAATACTATTATTAGTATGAAATTTTGATCTGTTACGAATTTTGACTATGATAGAATTGGGTGTCGACTGCCTCATATGAATTGAGTCGAAAAGGATTTGGGTCGAAATCGGTTGATCACACATGGTCTAAATTTCGACGAAGTGAGAACTCGACAATAAAAAAATAGAATATTGATTATGAGATAAGTCAAGTCGAAAAGGACCTAGGTCAAAATTTTATAATTAGCGTGGTTTAATTTGACAAAATATGGGTCTTTGAGACCAAGATAATCGCAAAGACGTGGGATGTTCACCGTGGAGAACAAAGTCCTCTGCAGTCAAGGCAGGGTCATGGGTTGTGAGAACCTGAAAAAAAGGAGAAAGTTAGATCGTGAAAAGAAAGAAACATTCTACTAGTCTATCCTTGTGGTCTATAAATAAGAGAAGTTTAGAAGAAATCAGGGACTTCAATCTGAACACTTCACCATCACACAAAACTTTGCAAATTTTCAATCACGCTGACGCAACAAAAGACAATGGAGTGTAACTGTGTAAGTGCATTGAGTGTCTAGAATCCACTACTTCTAATTTATTTCCTTTATTTTCCTTTTAATTTATTATTTTATTTTTCTGTGAGCATTTTTTTCTTTTTTTCAAGTATTTTGTTTTCTTTCAATTTCAATTTTACTCTCTTATTTATTTAAAGCTTTTATTTGTTACTTATTTTCTTTTATTACAATTTTTATATTATTTGCCACAGTTTAATATCATTGAGCATTTTATATATTTTTTGACACAAACACTAAGTAAATCCCAGGTCGAGTCCATTCTTTTTCTGAGGAATTGTATCTACTCTCCAAACTAAGATCTTAATACAAGTTTAATTCGATACCTTGTCGAGATTACCAAAAATCAAATGAAATAACTACCATATACTTTTTTTCATAAGAACTTCATATTTTAACATTTATATTAGTAATAAACTAATAATAAGCTATATAGTTATATATCTAAGTTCTAATAAGCTACACTTTGAACAGAAAAAGCTAAATAATTATAAGTAGATTAATTAAAGCTACAATTTATCAGCAACATACAACATTCTAGAAAAATTGCCACTTCTATTTCATTTCATTTATGCAAACATAAACATGCATGAAATAGTTAACGTTGAGACTATTTCTTGTGAATGCATCACATTAAATTAAATGAAACACAAGTTCCCAATTTTTAAGAAAACAAATGATTTAGCTTCATCTAACACATTATTACATTAAAAATTACAGAAATCATGGCACAACAAACATATATGATTAAGCATTATTTTTTGTTTGAGACTAGTTAAACATCTCTCAATCTTAAACATTACAATATTACAAACTCACTTATAATACACACACACATACATATATAACATTTTTAAAATTTCTATCCACTATTTGGTCTCAGTAATTTCGAATCTAGATATGATTACTCACGAGGCAAATGAATTGCCATGACGCAGGGTCTAGACCACATATGATTAAGCATTATTAATTCTATTTTGTCATGATAGACATGCCAGCAGCACCCAGAAAGACAGCAACGTAAGACTTGAATTGGAGCTTAATGTTGTTCTGTAATCTTGGACTCATGAAATCAGTAGAGAGAAGGTCAACCAATGCCATATAGATTAAAAGCCCAGCTGATGAAGCATTAAGCATACCAACTGTGATTAGGGCACTTGGGCTGTTCTCTTTGTAGATTTTGGACAATCCAATTCCTAATGCGATTCCAAATGGAGTTGTAATTGAGAACAACAACACTAACACCATCCTCTTTAACAACTTGTATTGGGCCTGAAGAATGCAACTGCCAAGACCCATGCCTTCAAACATTTGATGGAAGCAAAGGGCCACTATAAGGCCTTTTATGGAGCATGTGTTATTTGAAGCACCCATGGACAGGCCTATCGGGCTATCACTACTGAATGAACAATAATTCCAAGTTCTAGCACCTGCACCCCGATGCGCTCAAACAAACATTTTTTTATTTTTTATGGTTACTAAATCACAAAAACAATAGTCAATAAAATAATAAGGCAGCGGAGGCCTTGTGATGCGTGAGCATCTTTTCTATCTTTTTCTAGTGAATTTGCATTCAATTTGTTGAGTTTAATCAAGAATTAATTATCTTTTAGCCACTATGGATACTACTTTAAGTCGTGTGCAATTCTATTTATTTTAGGTAGCATTCGGCTGGATTTGATGGAGTTTTCGCAGAAAAAGAGAAGAAGGCGAATGATGCTGTTAACCCTGACCTCTCTGCACTCAAACCTGAATAACGTGAGCTACAGAAATTTAATGGACGTGCTTTCTGTCTGACTAAGCCAATCACTCAATCATTGTTGCTTGATCCATCAATCCTCGTGGGATCGACCCTCACTCACCTGAGGTATTACTTGGTACGACCCGGTGTGCTTGCCGGTTAGTTTGTGGACTTTAAATTCCGCACCAAGTTTTTGGCGCCGTTGTTGGGGATTGATTGTTATTGGCAACTACTCGTTGTTTGATTGCTTAGATTAGATATTTTTTTAATTTGCTTAATGTTAGTATTATTAATTTTTATTTTTCAATTTTTTTCTTTATTATTTTTTGCTTTGCTTTTCGTTTCCCATCTTCCTGTCCCTTTCTTTAATTTTACTTCCTTTAACTTTTGAATTTTCTTCAAAACCTTCGTCTGTTTTTTTATTTATTTTTCTTTTTCTTTTTATTTTCTTTTATTTTCATTCTGTTTCTTTCCATTAATTTTTATTTTTCTATATTTTATTAGTTTTATTTTATTTCTGTCTTTAAATTCCAAAACATAAAAAAAATTTGCATCATATATTTATTTTTCTTTAATTTTTGAAATTAAGTTTGGTGTTACCTAGTTAATTTTATTTCAATTTTCTTGTTTAATTTACTCATTAATTTTTCGAAATTTTCAGCCTAAGTTCAGTCATCCTGTTCGATTTTTTTCTGTTTTAATTAGTAAGTATTTTATTTTATTTCTTTACACAGGTTACCTCACTGGGAATTCTCTACACTCTGACGTAGATAATTCCATTTTTTCTTGTCTTTTGTCTGTTTATGAGCAGGAATAGGGACAAGGAACCTCTGTTAGACTTTGATCCTGAACCTGAAAGGACTTTAAGGTGGCATTTGCAATAAGCAAGATTTTACAAGGCTGCAAAGTCCACTATGGATCATAATAATGCTGCTAATACCAAAGTGACAAATCCGAATGGGAATGAGCAACCTAGAGGAGTGCTTGGTTCTTACACTGCTCCTAATATAGATCTTTATGGCAAAAGTATTGTGGTACCTCCTATAGCTGAAAACAACTTTGAACTGAAGCCACAACTAGTTACTCTTGTACAACAGAATTGTCAATATCATGGACTCCCTCAGGAAGATCCAAATCAGTTTATTTCTGATTTTCTGCAGATTTGTGACACTGTGAAGACTAATGGAGTGAATCCTGAGGTATACAAATTCATGCTCTTCCCATTTGCTATGAGGGATAGAGCAAAGCTGTGGTTAGATTCTCAACCCAAGGAGAGTCTAGATACTTAGAAAAATTTTGTCATTGGATTTCTGACTAAATTTTTTCCACCTCAAAAGCTGACTAAGCTAAGAGTGGAGGTTCAGACTTTCAGACAGAAAGAGGGTGAGACCCTTTATGAAGCTTGGGAGAGATTCAAGCTACTGACTAGGCAATGCCCTCCGGACATGTTCTCTAGATGGACTCAGCTGGATATCTTTTATAAGAGTTTATGTAAAATGTCCAAGATACACTTGGATAATTCTGCAGGTGGTTCTTTGCATAAGAAGAAGACACCAGGGGAGACTATTGAGCTTATTGAGTTGGTTGCTAACAACCAATACTTATATTCCTCCAACAAGAATCCTTTGCACTCTGAGACCTCTCAGAAGAGAGGCGTGTTGGAAGTGGAAGTTGTTAATGCTCTTCTTGCTCAGAACAAGCTTATGTCTCAGCAAATGAATCTACTTACTCAACAGTTGAGTGAAATGCAAGGTTCAGCTGTCAACACTCAGAACGCACCTCAAGAGGTCCCTTATGACATGACAGGTAATTTTGTGCAAAATGATAATTGTGATTATGCTCAATCCTCTTATGAACAGGTCAATTACATAGGGAGTGGTCCTAGAAATCCCAATAATGATCCCTATTCTAAGATCTACAATCAGGGGTGGAGAAATCACCCAAATTTTGGGTGGAGAGAGCAACCTTAGAGGCCACAAAATTTTAATAATAATTCTCAGGGTGGTTTTCAACAGAATAATTTTAATAACCACCAGTTTCAGTCATCTCAGTGATAAACCACTATTTTATGGTTTATCTTGTACTCAATTGAGTGGTTTTTATCAACTCTTTACCCACTTATTCATACTATTTGCATGGTTTTACATTTGCCTTCCTAATTATGTGCTTTGATTGAAAACATGCTTCTTTGATCTTGTAATTGCTAATATTAATCCTCTCTTATTACCATTAGATGCCTTGATATGTGTGTTAAGTGATTTCAGAGATTACAGGGCAGAAATGGCTCAGAGGATGGAAAGGAAGCATGCAAAATTGGAAGGAATACAAGAAGTTGGAGAAATTGCTAAGCTGTCCAGCCTGACCTCTTTGCACTCAAACGGCTATAACTTTAGCTACAGAGGTCCAAATGACGCGGTTCTAGTTGCGTTGGAAAGCTAACGTCCGGGGCTTCGATTTGATATATAATATGTCATAGTTTCCCTGACGCTAGGCGACGCGACCGTGTGCTCCATGCGGCCGCGTCGCAGTGACGAAAATCAGCATGTTTGAATTCGCAACCAGCGAATTCTGGGCTGTTTCTGACCCAATTTGCGGCCCAGAAAACATAGATTAGAGGCTATAAAGTGGGGGAATGCATCCATTCATGATTAGGCTTTCACATTCACAATTTTAGGAGTAGATGTAGTCTTTAGAGAGAGAGGTTCTCTCCTCTCTCTTAGGATTAGGATTTAGGACTTCTCTTAGTTTTAGGAGTGACTCTCAATCCCAGGTTCAATGTTCTAATTATTTATTTTCCCAATTTAATTTATGAATGTCTATGTCAGATTTAAGTTCTTTTGTTAATGCAATTCGAGGTATTTTCAGATTTAATTGTGCTCTCTTTTATTTATGTCACCATTGCTTCCAATCTGAAGACATTTTTTATTCCAGCAATTTTACTTTTTCCCCTTTTGGTCTTGGTTAAGAAATCAGTAACTCAGGAGTTATCTTATCTCAACATAATTGATAACTGTTATCTTTGCTAATTGAACTGAACTTCAATAATCCCAACCTTTTCTTAGGAAATAAATAGGATTCGAAGATCAAACTAATTAGTCTCTTGACTTTCCTTTGCTTTAGTAAAGGTCAACTAAGTGGAATTAAGATTCAACTTTCATTATTATTGATAAGGATAACTAAGTCTGAACTTCCAATTTCTCATACCTTGCCAAAAGTTTATTTTACAGTTATTTATTTATTTTATTTGTCATTTAAATATATCTGTGCCCATTGTCCAAACTCCAAAACCCCTAATTTACAAAACTCATAACCAATAATAAGAACATACCTCCCTACAGTTCCTTGAGAAGACGACCCGAGGTTTAAATACTCGGTTATCAATTTTAAAGGGGTTTGTTACTTGTGACAACCAAAACGTTTGTACGAAGGGATTTCTGTCGGTTTAGAGACTATATCTACAACGCGACTGTTTTTATGAAATTCTTTACTGGCAAAAATCCTAACGTCAAAATGGCGCCGTTGCCGGGGAATTGCAAACGTGTGCCTTATTATTGGTTATTGTAAATATTTTTTTAAAATATATTTTTTTATCTTATCTTATCTTATTTTTCAAAAATTCAATTTTTTTTTTAAAAAAATCATCTCTTTTTCAAAATATTTTCTTTTTGTTAGTTTTTATTTTTATTTTCTCCTACTACTATGAATTCTCACCCCTCTGGCTTCAAGTTTGATTCCAATGTTGTTGTTAGGAATGGAAACTATTATGAGAACATGCATCAAGGTTGGAACAATCAAAGATGGGAGGAGCCACAAGGATTTGATCAACCCTCATGGCAACAACCACCTCCAATGGACTATCAACAACCATTCCGTGATGCATATCAAGGAAATGGCTATGGTGAGCGCTCTTTTGATTATCAACAACCACCACCATACGCCTATGAACCCCCTCCTTAATATAACTTTGGACCACCAAACTCACAAGCCCCTTTCCACCATTCACCTCTATATGACCCTAACCCACATCCACCACACCAACCACCTTATGAGCCATATGAACCATATATAGAACCACCCCAATTCCAACCCAATTACTCACAAGAACCACCACTTCAATATTCACCATCTCCATATCATTATCAAGATGAACTACCTTCCTATTATGAACCCTCTCTCCCAACCAATAAATCCTCATATCCACCCCAACCTCCAATGGATGACAGACTTCGTGTTATTCTTCAAAGGCAAGAAAAGATGAATGAGAGTGTGCAAAATTTTACGGCCGCCTTCGGCGAGTTAGTGAATAAAATAGCTTCCCAATATCTGAACACTCAAGGAACTCCCATGGCTACATGTGGAGAATCAAAAGAAGAGCAAAGCATGAAGGAGACACTAGAAACTTCGGTGGACAATGAGGAACATGGCTTTGTATTGGAACAAGTGGAGGAAGCCATAATAGTTACGGAGGAAGAAGTGGTTGAAGACTTAGGAGATGCTGAACCTCCATGGGAAAGTCAAGACATAGAACCTCCTTCCAAGACGGTTGCATTTGATGTTAAGGAGGGTGTACAACCTCCAGGACATATCATAGTTGAAGACTTGGAAGAGGTTGGTTAAGAGATGGAGAGTAAAGAAGAAAAAGCACAGCCTCCCATGCCCTTGGTAAGTAATGAAGAAGAGATTGAATTGGAAGAAAGCTACCAAGAGGAAGATGTTGAAATTGAAGAAGCTTGCAAAGAGGTGGTAATTATCAGAGAAGAGCACAAGGGAGTGGAGCTTGCAATTTCATTAAAAATACCTCCCTCTAAGTTGCCATCATCCTTCACAACATTCAAGTGGGTAAAATTCATATCCCTTAGCTTTCTAATTCCACTTGAATATGGGCTACTGGAGACGGATGGTCAACTTAGAACTCTTTGTGGCATTAAGAGTAAAAGGAAGATGGTCAGTGGTAAGAACTGTCCTGCAAATTTCATTATGGTTGAAAGCTCAAAGTTTAAACGCAAAGGTTGGTGTAAAGCTCAATTGAATGGGTCTAGGAAGTTGTTTGGTCGCTTCACTGAGAATTCTAAAGCTGAACCACCCAGATGGAATCATGATAATCAACTTGAAGACGGGTGCAAAAGCAAGATTTGGGACCCCAGAATTCATTCCAACAATCAACACTCTTGGGGCCTTGTAACTTGCTTTCACTTACTTGAAGGCTTTCTGCGCCTAGTTTGGGATCTCGGAGGATATTGGAATCACAAACATTGGTGGAGATTCCTAGATGAGTACAAGCATAAGCCACCATAACAGGGAGCTCACCAAATGTCCAACTTAAGGACTCTAACTAAAAGTGCTAGGTGGGAGACAACCCACCATGGTATGATCGTTCCTTTTTCAATTTTATTTCATTTTGTTTGTTTTTATTTTATTTTATTTTATTTTCATTGAACCTGGAATTATTTCTTGCATCTACATTAGCATTGCATTCTGCACTTTTCATGCAAAAAAAAAGCACGCACGCGACGCGGCAGCGTCGCTGACGCGTCCGCGTCACCAGTGCAATGGGAAGAAAAGAAAATGAATAGAAAGTTACGCAGGAGCAGGGCTGGAGGCGTGCCAATGGCACAAATCACCCCACGCGACCACGTCGCTGACGCGACCGCGTCATGTAGGAATAATGGCCTCCCACGCGACCGCGTGCCCCACGCGGCCGCGTGACCAGGATTTCGACGTAATAATGGTGCACAGCCGAAAGTTGTGCTAGAGTGGTGTTGGACTGCCGCTGGACGCGCAGTCCATCTCACGCGACCGCGTGCCCCACGCGGCCGCGCCACATCCTACTAAGTGACCACTCGCGCGATCACATGCCCCATGCGATCGCATCACCCAGATTTTTGGCAAAAGAGTTTCGAACAGAGAGTTGTGCGACCGCGAGGCTGCACTCGCGCCAATCGCACAAAACAGGCCACGCGATCGCGTGACCCACGCGCCCGCGCCGCCTGACCTTATTGCGCACCACGTGACCGCGTCGTCAGCATCACACAACCTATCCAGATTTGTGCCAATTTTCTTATCTTTTCTTCTCTAATCCTAATTTCTTTTATCTTTTCTTCTTTCTTCTTTCTTTCTTACTTTATTTCTTTCCCTTCTCATTCTTCTTATCTTTTATTTTATTTTATTTATTTGCATACTTTCATTCATTGCATATTTTTATTTTTCTAAATTTATTATTTTACCATTGGTGTTAAAATGTTCTTATTCAACTGTTACATCTTTTCTGGTATTTTCTTGGTGCTTAATGACTTGTTTAATTCTGATTGAGTAATATTATTTAAATCAATGCCAATCTTTTATATCTGTATTACTTTTGCATTGACATGAATTTATATTATCTCTCTTTCCCCACTCTCTTCCCCATTGTTGTACATTTTGTACCACTGGCATGCTATGGCTTCTATTGTTTTCTCACTTGCATGTTGTAGCTACCATGTAATTGAGACCCTTATTATTTGGCATTAACCCACCCATACTGTATTCATTTTCCTATCTTTATTTCTGGGTTACTCTTCTTCCCTTTTTCTTTCAGGATGGCCACCCGGAAGAGAACCGGAAGATGTTTACATGGGGAGACAGGCAAGTCAATCTGCACAATCTATAGAGAAAAGCATCAGTTGAAGCCACTCGTCCACTTGCACATCTTAGCATGCACCGAGGACGGTGCCATCTTTAAGTGTGGGGAGGTCGATACCGATCTCCATGGGTTAGTATCTTTCTGTTTCAACACTAATGTTTAAATTTTCTTTGTTAAATTAGTTATTGCATTTGCATATTTGTTTGATTTTATGCATTTAGTTACTACTTGGTTAAAGTAATAAAATCCTTTTAAGACCCTATCTTTGAAAAATTTCACTAATTTAAATTGAAAAATTTTTTATGTTAAAACTTGTTTGAAGTTGTATTTGGAACATGGTTTTTGAGCCAAAGAACACACAACCTGTGAGATTTTGAGCTTATTTATATGGTTACATTATTTAACCATAAATATTTTATTCTTGTGTGTTTTCTTCTTTATAATTACAATCTTTGCTTTGTTCCATTCTATATGTCCATTATTTAGTATATTTACATGCTTGCACATGATTGAGGCCATTGCTTGATTTCAGCTCACTTATCCCAAATAAGCCTACCCTTTAAATCACCCTTGTCAGCCACTTTGAGCATTTTAATCCCCATTTGTTCTATATTTTACCATAAAGAAATATCAATAATTTGGTACATGAGTATGGGAATTATACAAAAGTGGGAATTATGGGTAGCTAGGCATGATTCTAGAGTTATATAGAGTGTATGTGTGTTAGGTAAGAGCTTGGTTAGTCAAAGATTCAATTATAGCTCGCTTAGCCATATATACCCTCACCCTTACCTTAGCCCCATTACAACCTTGAAAAGACCTCATGATGTTTGCATTGGTACATTAAATATTTGTTGATTGGTTAGATGAAGAACAATGTTTAGAAAGCATGATTAGAGAAGAATAGAGTGGTTAACCCTAGACACTTGAGAGATTAGAGTGATATACACTACTAGTAAGGGTTCAATGCTTGATTCTATGTTCCCTGCTTTCATGAGCTATCTTCTTACAAGTTTACTTGTCTTTATTTTATATGATTTGAATTAGTGGAATTTGAATTATTTTTGTCTTGGAGAACTTATTTACTTTTAACCAAGTAGGTAGAAACATTTTTGCATGTAGTTGCATTCATATAAGATAGGTTGCATTTCATACATTCTACCATTCCTCTTCATCTTTATAGCTTCTCTTGAGCTTAGCATGAGGACATGCTAGTGTTTAAGTGTGGGGAGGTTGATAAACCACTATTTTATGATTTATCTTGTACTCAATTGAGTGGTTTTTATCAACTCTTTACCCACTTATTCATACTATTTGCATGGTTTTACATTTGCCTTCCTAATTATGTGCTTTGATTGAAAACATGCTTCTTTGATCTTGTAATTGCTAATATTAATCCTCTCTTATTACCATTAGATGCCTTGATATGTGTGTTAAGTGATTTCAGAGATTACAGGGCAGGAATGGCTCAGAGGATGGAAAGGAAGCATGCAAAATTGGAAGGAATACAAGAAGTTGGAGAAATTGCTAAGCTGTCCAGCCTGACCTCTTTGCACTCAAACGGCTATAACTTTAGCTACAGAGGTCCAAATGACGCGGTTCTAGTTGCGTTGGAAAGCTAACGTCCGGGGCTTCGATTTGATATATAATATGTCATAGTTGCCTTGACGCTAGGTGACGCGACCGCGTGCTCCATGCGGCCGTGTCGCAGTGACAAAAATCAGCGTGTTTGAATTCGCAACCAGCGAATTCTGTGCTGTTTCTGACCCAGTTTGCGGCCCAGAAAATGCAGATTAGAGGCTATAAAGTGGAGGAATGTATCCATTCATGATCAGGCTTTCACATTCACAATTTTAGGAGTAGATGTAGTCTTTAGAGAGAGAGGTTCTCTCCTCTCTCTTAGGATTAGGATTTAGGACTTCTCTTAGTTTTAGGAGTGACTCTCAATCCCAGGTTCAATGTTCTAATTATTTATTTTCTCAATTTAATTTATGAATGTCTATGTCAGATTTAAGTTCTTTTGTTAATGCAATTCGAGGTATTTTCAGATTTAATTTTGCTCTCTTTTATTTATGTCACCATTGCTTCCAATCTGAAGACATTTTTTATTCCAGCAAATTTACTTTTTCCCCTTTTGGTCTTGGTTAAGAAATCAGTAACTCAGAAGTTATCTTATCTCAACATAATTGATAACTGTTATCTTTGCTAATTGAACTGAACTTCAATAATCCCAACCTTTTCTTAGGAAATAAATAGGATTCGAAGATCAAACTAATTAGTCCCTTGACTTTCCTTTGCTTTAGTAAAGGTCAACTAAGTGGAATTAAGATTCAACTTTCATTATTATTGATAAGGATAACTAAGTCTGAACTTCCAATTTCTTATACCTTGCCAAAAGTTTATTTTACAGTTATTTATTTATTTTTTTTGTCATTTAAATATATCTGTGCCCATTGCCCAAACTCCAAAACCCCCAATTTACAAAACTCATAACCAATAATAAGAACATACCTCCCTGCAATTTCTTGAGAAGACGACCCGAGGTTTAAATACTCGGTTATCAATTTTAAAGGGATTTGTTACTTGTGACAACCAAAACGTTTGTACGAAGGGATTTCTGTCGGTTTAGATACTATATCTACAACGCGACTGTTTTTATGAAATTCTTTACTGGCAAAAATCCTAACGTCACTCAGCAAGTAACTTCTCAGCCCCAGCAGAACAATGATTTGGAAGTAATATTGGCAAGTTTTAGACAGGAAACCAAAGTATCAATCAAGAACTTGAAGATTCAGATGGGTCAATTAGCCACAAAAGTTAATGAAATTGATCAGAGGACCACTAATAGCCTTCTTGGTAACAAAATTCCAAATCCAAAAGAGGAATGCAAGGCTATCACTTTGATAAGTGGACAAGTGGCAAGTACGGAAGCACAAGTTAATGAGGAGCCGGTTGAAAATGAAGCTCCAGAGGAGAAGAAGGAAGAAGTAGAGCACGTCCCTCCAAAGCGTGCGGACAACCCATTCCCAGACTCTCTTGACACTTATCCTACATTGCCAAAGGCTCCTGAGTACAAGCCTAAAATGTCATATCCTCTGAGACTTCAAAAGGAGACCAAGGACAAGCAGTTTTCAAAGTTCTTGGAAGTCTTCAGAAAGTTGCAAATCAATATTCATTTTGCTGAGGTTTTGGAGCAGATGCCTCTCTATGTCAAGTTCATAAAAGAGCTGTTGTCAAAGAAGAAACCTTTAAAGGGAGATGAGACAGTGGTCCTGACTAAGGAATGTAGTGCCATTATTTAGAATCACTTGCCAAGGAAGATGCCAGATCTAGGGAGCTTTCAAATTCCATGCACCATTGGGGGCACAACCTTTGAGAAAGCATTATGTGATATGGGAGCAAGCATAAATCTAATGCCCTTATCGGTGATAAAGAAGCTGCAAATCTAAGAGGCACAACCCACAAGGATAGCATTACAAATGGCAGACAAATCTCTAAAGCCTGCATATGGATTAGTGGAGAATATCTTAGTCAAAGTGGGTAAGTTCTTCCTCCCAGCAGATTTTATGATTCTTCATACGGGGGAGGATGAGAATGCCTCTATAATTCTAGGAAGGCTATTCCTAGCTATAGGAAGAGCTCTAATTGATGTAGAAGTGGGTGAATTAGTGCTTAGAGTGCATAATGAGAAACTGGTCTTTCATGTGTTCAAAGATATGCATTCAGCAGGCGACGAGAAGAAGTGCATGCAGACTGAGCTTATTACTCCAAACCTTCAAGAACTCCCTGATGATGCACAGCAGAATCTGCAGCACAAACCTCCTTTAGTGACAATCAATAAAATTCCCCCTGACATCAAACCTAAGTTTGGTGTCGGGAATGCATCATCCACCAAGGAGGAGGGTCCTAAAAATAAAGTATCCAGAGGATGGAGAAACAAAAAGATCCCTACTGAAGGTTTCTCCCCAGGAATGAAGGTGGTATTGAATAGCAATCCAGTGTTGACTTATACAGTAAACAGAATCCTCTCTCTGGAGCATATTGAGCTGATTTATGGAGACACAGGAAAGAAGTTCAAAGTGAGGGGTGAAGAGCTGAGCCCCTATGATCCTCCTCCTTAGAGGAGCTGACTGTCAAGCTAGTGACGGTAAAGAAACGCTTGTCGGGAGGCAACCCGATGTTTTCATATCCTTTAGTTTGATTTCTGTTGGTTTAATTTTGTTATTTATTTAGTTTTACTTGAGCTTTTACTATTTTTCCTTTGTTTTATGTGTGTTTGGATCATGCAGAGTCATTGATACAGAAACAGGTTCCTGAATACAGAGTTTCAGACACCCGGGAGGATATTGATTCAAATTTAGGTGACGCCTAACTTGAAAATCTCAAGTCAGGTGCCACATGCTACGTACAAGGAGGCATCACTCTCGGGGTTCAAGTTAGGCGCCACAAGACGCGTACAAGGAGGATTTTTCTCTGCCTAGTCCACGCCTAACTTGAGCATTTTCAAGTTTGGCGCAAGCTATGAAGACTCAAAGCAAGTTAGACGCCACAAAGGATCAAGTAAGGCGCCAGGGTCGTTAATACACTCGGGATGGTTCAAGTTAGGCGCAATATCCCTTCCCTCATTGAAGTTGGACGCAAGGCTTAGCAATTCTTCAAGTTAGGCGCACATCAATTCAAGTTAGGCGCAGCCTAACGCCCTACCCCCTTCACCAATGCAATCAACATTAACACCCATTCCAATACCTTAACCAAATCACCAAATTTTGCACCAAATCCTTCTCAATCAATTCTACCCCCTATATATATATATCAATAAATAAACAAAAAATAATAATAAAAATAAATAAATAAATAATTATATATAACAAAAATATACAAAAAATAAAATAAAATAAAGTAAAATAAAAAAAACCTCTATATATTTCAATTATTTTAATATTTCTTGTCCTTTTATTATTTTATTCTTCTTTTGCAATAATATTTGTTGTTACTTGATGAGCGGATAATTTATACGCTTTTTGGCATTGTTTTTAGTATGTTTTTAGTAAATTTTAGTTAGTTTTTATTATGTTTTTATTAGTTTTTAAATAAAAATCACTCTTCTGGACTTTACTATGAGTTTGTGTATTTTTTTGTGATTTCAGATATTTTCTGGCTGCAATTGAGGGACCTGAGCAAAAATCTGATTCAGAGGCTGAAAAAGGACTGCAGATGTTGTTGGATTCTGACCTCCCTGCACTCAAAGTGGATTTTCCGGAGCTACAGAAGCCCAATTGGTGCGCTCTTAATTGCGTTGGAAAGTAGACATCCTAGTCTTTTCAGCAATATATAATAGTCCATACTTTGCCCGAGATTTGATGGCCCAAACAGGCATTCCAAGTCAGCTCAAGAATTCTGGCGTTTAACTCCCAAACTGGCACAAAAGCTGGAGTTAAACGCCCAAACTGGCACAAAAACTGGCGTTTAACTCCAAGAAAAGTCTCTACACAAAAATGTTTCAATGCTCAGCCCAAGCACACACCAAGTGGGTCCGGAAGAAGATTTCTGCATTAATTACTGATTTCTATAAACCCTAGGCTACTAGTTCTCTATAAATAGGACCTTTTGCTATTGTATTTGACACACATCTTTGGGACGTTTAGTCCCTAGACCGTGGGGGCTGGCCATTCGGCCATGCTTACACTATTTATTCTTATGTATTTTCAACGGTGGAGTTTCTACATACCATAGATTAAGGTGTGGAGCTCTGCTGTTCTTCATGAATTAATACAAAGTACTATTGTTTTTCTATTCAACTTAAGTCTATCTCTTCTCCAAGATATTCATTCATTCTTCAACTTGATGAATGTGATGATCCGTGACACTCATCATCATTCTCACTTATGAACATGTGCCTGACAACCACCTCTGTTCTACTAGCAATGGCTTGAATGCGTATCTCTTGGGTTTCTGATCTAAGATTGGAACCTTCGTGGTATAGGCTAGAATTATTGGTGGCCATTCCTGAGATCCGAAAAGTCTAAACATTGTCTGTGGTATTCTGAGTAGGATCTGGGAAGGAATGACTGTGACGAGCTTCAAACTCGCGATTGTGGGGCGTGTGACAGACGCAAAAGGATCAATGGATCCTATTCCGACATGATCGAGAACCGACAGCTGATTAGCCGATGTTGTGACAGAGCATTAGGACCATTTTCACTGAGAGGACGGGATGTAGCCATTGACAACGGTGATGCCCAACATAAAGCTTGCCATGGAAAGGAGTATGAATGATTAGAAGGAGGCAATAGGAAAGCAGAGGTTCAAGGGGAACAAAGCATCTTCATACGCTTATCTGAAATCCACTAATGAATTACATAAGTATCTCTATCTTTATTTTATGTTTTATTCATCTTTTAATTATCAACTTTCCATCACCATCTGAATCCGCCTGACTGAGATTTACAAGATGACCATA
>NC_029788.2:37098078-37144097 GCF_000816755.2 Arachis ipaensis
GTCTAATCTTTTTAGACTGAAGCTTTAGACTAACATTGCATGATTCCTGGAATTCTCATTAAAAGTTTTGATTCTCTTTATTTTCCATATAATTTTTGAAAATCACAAAAAAATTTATAAAACCATAAAAATAAAAAAATATTTTATGTTTCTTGTTTGAGTCTATTGTCTAATTTTAAGTTTGGTGTCAATTGCATGTTTCTGTTCTTCTTGCATTTTTCGAATTCATGCATGTTCTTCATTGATCTTCAAGTTGTTCTTGATGATTTCATTGCTCTGATCTTTAAATTCTCTTGTTTTGTGTGTTTTGTTGTTTCTCATATGCATTCTCAATTTGTTAGTGTCTTTTATATGAAAATTTTTAAGTTTGGTGTCCTGCATGCATTGTTTATTTTATCTTAGTTGCATTCTTATTGTTTCTCATCATTAAAAATTCAAAAATGTTTTCAAAATTGTATCTTTTCAAGTCAATAATACAGAGAATTGAAGATTCAGAACATTCAGAGGAATCAAACAGAAAAAGCTGGGCATTCAAAACGCCCAGTGAAGAAGGAAAACTGGCGTTTAAACGCCAGCCAGGGTACCTGGCTGGGCGTTTAACGCCCAAAAAGGTAGAGATTTGGGCGTTAAATGCCAGAATGGGCACCATTCTAGGCGTTTAACGCCAGGATGACACTAGAGGGAAGATTTTGTTTTTAATTCACATTTTTTTCAAGTTTTCATAATTTTTCAAAATCAAATCTTTTTCAAATCATATCTTTTCAATCATATCTCTTTCAAAATCAATTTCTTTCCATTTTATATTTATTTTTGCTATTTTCAAAAATCCTTGCTTCAATTAAAGATTTACTTCAAAATTTTCAAGTTGTTACTTGCCTATTAAGAAAGGATCAAACTTTAAATTTTAAAATCATATCTTTTAATTTCTTGATAGTCAAGTAATCAACTTCAATTTTAAAAATTTTCTTTTTCTAAATGATTTTCAATCATATCTTTTCAAACATATCTTTTCAATCACATCTTTTTCAAAATTAATTTTTTCAATCATATCTTTTTTCTAATTTTAAAATCTTTTTCAAAAATCACTTTATTTCTTTCCCAATCTTAGTTTTCGAAAATCTCAATCAAATTTTCAATTTTCTTTTTAAAATCTTTTAATTTATTTTTGAAAATTCTTCCCCTCTTTTCACATCCTTCTATTTAAGGGACTAAGACTCCTCATCAAGGTGCAATTCGAACTCTGTCCCTCTTGATAAGTTCGAATTCCCTCTTCTCCACCTCCTCCTTCTATTCTTCTTTTCTTCTGACACTTCAAGGGATCTCTATACTGTGACATAGAGGATTCCATACTTTCTTGTTCTCTTCTCTTTCATATGAGCAGGAACAAAGATAAAGGCATACTTGTTCAAGCTGACCCTAAACCTGAAAGGACCTTGAAGAGAAAGCTAAGAGAAGCTAAAGAACAATTCTCTTTTGAAGGCCTAACAGAACTCTTCAAAGAAGAAAAAACCATGGCAGCCGAAAACAACAACAATGCCAACAATGCAAGGAAGGTGCTTGGTGACTTTACTGCACCTACTCCTGATTTCTATGGGAGAAGCATCTCTATCCCTGCCATTGGAGCAAAAAACTTTGAGCTTAAGCCTCAATTAGTTTCTCTAATGCAACAGAATTGCAAGTTTCATGGACTTCCATTGGAAGATCCTCATCAGTTCTTAGATGAATTCTTGCAAATCTGTGACACTGTCAAGACCAATGAGATATTACTTGGACGACCCAGTGCACTTGCTGGTTAGTTGTATCGAAGTTGTGACAATTATGTATTGAGAACAGAGCACCAAGTTTTTGGAGCCATTACCAGGGATTGTTTGAGCCTGGAGATCACAATTTCGTGCACCAAGTTTTTGGCGCCGTTGCCGGGGATTGTTCGAGTTTGGACAACTAACGGTTCATCTTGTTGCTCAGATTAGGTAATTTTATTTTTATTTTCTTTTCAAAAATTTTTCAAAAATCTTTCAAAATTTTCCCATTTGTTTTCGAAAAAAAAAATGTTTTCAAAAAAAAAAAAGTATTCAAAATTTTTAAAGAATGAATTCTAGTGTTTCATGAAGCATGTGAAGCCTGGCTGGCTGTAAAGCCATGTCTAAATTCCTTTGGACTGAGGCTTCCAACCATCAGTTGTTACACGATTGTAGGGTATGTCAGGCATGTCATGTCTGAATTACATGTTAAAGCTTGGCTGGCCATTGGCCATGTCTAGTGTTTTGGACCGGAGCTTTCATTGAAAGCTTGGCTGGCTAGTGAGCCATGTCTAATTCCTGGACTGAAGCTTTAGACTAAGAATGCAAGATTCCTGGAATTCATATTAAAAAATTTTGGAATCCTTATTTTTCTTTTTCATATAATTTTCGAAAAAACCCAAAAAAAAAAATTCAGAAAATCATAAAAATCAAAAATATTTTCTGTTTCTTGTTTGAGTCTTGAGTCATGTTATAAGTTTGGTGTCACTTGCATATGCATCCTGCATTTTTTCGAAAATATCATGCATTCATAGTGTTCTTCATGATCTTCAAGTTGTTCTTGGTAAGTCTTCTTGTTTGATCTTGATGATTTTTTATTTTGTGTCTTTTCATGTTTATCATATGCATTCTTGAATTCTTAGTGCATAAGCATTAAAGAATTCTAAGTTTGGTGTCTTGCATGTTTTCTTTGCATTAAAAATTTTTCAAAAATATGTTCTTGATGTTCATCATGACATTCAAAGTGTTCTTAGTGTTCATCTTGACATTCATAGCATTCTTGCATGCATTCATTGTTTTGATCTAAAAATTTCATGCATTGCATATTTCTCATGTTTTTCATAAAAATTTCAAAAATCAAAAAAATATCTTTCCCTTTTTCTCTCATCAAATTCGAAAATTGAGTTGACTTTTTCAAAAATTTTTAAAAATCAAGTTGTTTAAGTATTATTACAAGCATTAACCAATACAATCCCTATCCCTCTTACAGAAATATATCAAGATAAAGGCGAGGGTACAATAAATAATCTACATCAATACGGAACATTTTAATAACTAAATAAACTCTTCGTGACTTCTGCGCCCATATCCTGAAAGGGGAAAAATGTAGGGGGGTGAGAACATCATCCTCGAAAGGGTTTTCAGTAGAGGGTTTTTGGGAATTACTGTAATAGGATACATGAAGATAAATCGTACCAGTGATTAATAATCGTCTCATGCCTATTTTCAAAAACGACGGTTTACAATAAGAGTAAAGTCGGAAATCTTTTCTAAAAGAGGAACCGTTCAATTCTCAAAAACTCAAAAGTCTTTCAAAACGGTTTATCTATGCTGAAACAAAATAGCCTTTCATATTTTATAACAAACCCGAAACACAAAACCGAAATCAACCATCGGTTCATCTCATTCCAAACACGGCCCTAGGCCCAAACAATCCAGCCATCAACCAATCACCACAGTCCAATAGAGTCCCAGTAGCAAACGCAAATAGGAAGATGCAAGCACAAACAAACAGTTATTGCAAGTAGAACAATTAGCAATTAATCACATAGGCAAACCAAGTATAATATGCACATCCAAACAATGTCACATAGATGCATATGATGCATGCCTGTCCCTAGTGGCTGATGATATCATCTGTCAGTTATAGAGCAAAACCATGGCAAGTTAAGGATTTATTTCAAAGTATTCAAAACCACCCGTCCAACAATGGGATTTTATAATAAAAGCTTCTCGGCAGAGTCCCAAGTCTTTAGGGGAGAATAACATAACTTATTCCGCCAAATTCATTTAAAATCATTAAAACCTTGGCTTTCCTATTTGAGTAATAAAATAGGATCTAAGCCAAACCGAGTCACGTAATCATTTACTTCTTTCAAAGCCGTTTCCTTTACTTAGGCAAAACCAACTTCAACCCCCATGATAAATTCTAGAACGTTTCAACTGTTCAAAATTGTTTTAGTCTTGCAAGAATTCAAAATTCAAAGAGTACTTAAAACATTTCTCAAAACATTTCAAAATGAAACTTGTCAATAGGCATTCAGGTTCTTTCAAAGTCATTGAAACTTCTATAATTGAAACCCCCAAGTCAAATTCAAAGGCATAAACCCTTTTCACATTCAAATAGCTTTAAAACACAAGTTTCATCTAAATAACCTTCTCCTGAAAGAGACACAAGGCCTTTCTTAGGAAGCAAGACTAAATCACAATTTCCGCTTTAATAACTCATTTCGAAAGCGCGAATCATCCTTTTCTTGATAATTCAAAAAAAAATAGTTGAAGTCTTTAGCTCATAATTTTTCCAGACAACATTTCAATAAAGACTCAGATTTTATAGAAATTTTGGCAGCACCTCCCCTAAAACTTGGACTTTGCCACCCGGTTCGGGTCCCAACTAAACCGTTTCTCATCCCTTTTCAACAGCTCAAAACCAGAAATCAATTCAAAAGTAAGCTAAATCCGACAGTCGCCTCAGTGGCATATCTCAATGTAACCATTTCAAAATCAACTCAATATCAACCAATTTAACTTATTTTCAAAGCTTTTAAAGAATCGGTTCGGCAACAAATCATTTGTCCAAACCAAGTCAATTAAAGTAAACCAGGCTGAATTCAAAAGTGCATTCGACTTTTCACATCATCAAATAATTGACTCAATCAAATCAATCCTCAATGGATTAAACTCAGATTTCAAATCTTTAAAGAATCATTTCAAAACATTACATTTCACAAAGCCGCACAACCATTCAACCAAACCAACATACATAATCACTCGAGTCAACCAAATAACACATAAGGCAGATACAATCACCAAATACACAATATCTCACAACAGTATCCATATGTAATAATTCCAATAATAAACTATAGTTTTGGAAAGCGCCCCTACCTCAAAAGGCAATTCCATAACCCAAACATCTCACAGAGTCCTTTCCGCCTCAATCCGAAATCAACAACCAAAATCCCGGCTCTGTTTGTTTTTCGCAACAATCTTAACGACTCTAGTCGCAACATAGAACAATCAGGACTTTACCACACGTTACCACAATTCATATTCATTAACCAACACAGCGAAATACTAACGCGAGGCTTTCTGAAACATACTTACTTACCGAAACGAAGAAGGAACGGATGAACCGAACAGCGGCGGTCTCCAAACCGGTTCGGCGGCAGCTTTAATCGTGACCCGCAATAACCGGAGCTTGACCCTATGTTACAAAACCTCAGAATCTGTGGCTAAATATAGCAGCATATTAATTTTCAAGAGCTCCGGAATGAAGATGCTTACCGGGAGAAAGGATTAAAGACTGAATCAAACTATAGAAGTTCCGGTGATGGTTCCGGCGGCCACAACAGCTTTTTCGGCAGCCATACAAGACAGGAGACAACCCCTGTTGCAGCTGGTTGGGCAGCGACAGCTTCTGACGGCCATAGAAGCTCCGGCGGCCAGAACAGCGGCACGGCTTCGCCCTCCTTCTTTCACGGCTCCCACGACAGCAACCACAATTTAAAACCCTTACCGGCAGAGCATCCTCTGGCGACGGTAATGGCGTTTCCCGGCAGCCAGGCACGGCGAAACCAGACAGCGGCAGCAGCTCGTTTGCGGCAGCGACTTCCTCTGGTGGCGCGGGCAACGACGGCGCTGATAGCTGAGCTTGTGAACGACGGCGGCGCAGGGGCAGTTTCTTCCCCTCCCGAGCGCACCACTTCCTTCTCTCTCCTCGAGGCTCGACGGCGGCAGCAGTCCGAGACGACAGCGACAGCACACGGCGACGCATCCCTGCGCAGTGGGTCGCGCTCCTCCTCGCGTCATTGGCCTGCATTTTCCACCCTCAACATCGCGCAATCTCTCTCTCTCCGCTGAGCTCCCTCTCTGTGTATCAGTTCGGTGGCGACGGTGGTGACGAGGCCCACCGGTGCCGGCGCTCTTCCCTCTTCTCTTCTCCTTCTTGCTGCACTCAATCTCCCTTTCCCCTTTTTGCTTCGTTTTTTTTTTCTTGATTCCTTTTCTCTACTGCTGCTGCGCATGAATGGAGAAAAGGGGAAAAAGGTGTGTGGCTGCTGCTGGGTGTGGTGAAGAGAGAACCGGGTCTTTGGGTTAGGTTTCAGGGTTAGGGTTTCATTTTCAAAAATTAGGGTTAGGGGCATTTTAGTAATTTCAAATAAAATTGAGAAAAATATAGTAATTGAAACCCAAATTAAATCCAACACTAATTGTATATAGAAAATACTATTTGCTCACCAATTTTACAAATTATTTTCAATAAAATGCCCAAATCAAATAATTAGAAGTAATATAATTAATTTCTCTATTTTTCAAAATAGCTGTACTAATATTTAAAATATTACTGATCTAATCCAAACCATGTAAAACCCCTATTATTTCATAACTGACAAATTTATAATCTAAATATAGAAAATAATCCAATAATTATAAAATTGGATAATAATCATAACCCATCTCAAATTCGATAAATCAAAACTTGCCTTAATTTTCTTTAATAGAGAAATTTCTGAAATTAAGGTTACAGAAACACTGAATTTGAAATTAGTTAATGATAGCCCTCTTTCAAAGGTCTTGGGTCTTACATTCTACCCACCTTATAAAAATTTTCGCCCTCGAAAATTGATACAAAACGAAAGAAATTTTATAACAGTTCACCCTTGAACACATTTAAGGAAGAAGCAAAAATATATCTCAACGTATAAACATATATACGATTTTCAAATACTTGGATGGTCGTATGCATAAAGATACAAAGGTAGGAGTGTGATTGCAAAGCAAACGTCCCAAGATAGGCTCAATGCACAAGGTTATATGATCCCAAGGTTTTACAAAAACTTGAGGTGACAAAGTAGGATGCATATCAAGATAGGTGTTCACAACGCAAAGTGGTGGTTAATGTGGTAAAAGGCTGCAAAGCATGTTGGTATTTAAACAGTGGCATAACGTTCAATGACAATTCTTGTTCCCACCTCAGAACTTCAATTTTCCAACTCCACCAATCATTTTACAACCTCTTAGCCAATCATAAGCCTAACAACCGCAAATCCGTTCACAAGGAACAAACCACTCTTAACTCATAACATGGTACACCTACCGCTTCAACTTCCGTATACACATATCACGTCTTAAAGAACTAACGCATCGCGTTACTACGTCTACAAGTCGCACGTGATATCAAAACAATTCTCGAGCCTACTCAGAGGATACAAGATTTAGAAAGGAGAATCAGATGCCAAGGATAGTACTCATAGATTTGAGAGAATTTATCCAATTCCCAGATAAACAAAGACGCTCAAGCAATGAAGTTTGCTAGAAATAAATCAATTGACAACTTCAAAGATAACCCTTGGATCCAAGAAATTCAATAGGACCAATAAGAAGAAGAATCAGTGCATTAGTTTGAAACAAGTCCAAGCTGAGTCGAAGAACTATGAGGCTTACAAAAGAAAATATCTCAAACCCAAGACAAAGCTCACAGAACTCAAGAGCACGATTACAAATACTTTCGGATACATTGTTCATGAAAGAGTCGAAAACTTGTGGAAAAACCACTTTGCAGTCTAGAAGAAAAGTTGAGCAACAAACATTCTTCAAAAGAGTAACAAAAGCATAAATGTGGCTTTACTTCAATACAATTTCATGTTGAAGTAGATCATGTAGAGTTTTAAAAACAAAATGCACACAAGTTTGGCTAAGAGCTAAAATATTTCCTCAAATATTTTAGAAAGATAATTAGATGCACAACTTAACCAAAAGCAGTTCATAAAAACTCGAAAGTAATCAAATGCTTGTTCGAAATTCTCAAAATTTCATATTCAAACAAGCGTGTATAACATTTATAGCAAGTACGAAAGAGGGAGTTAAACTCTCTTTAGAAAAGAAATTCTGAGGTAGAAATTTGCTTACAATTTGGTAAAGGAAATAAGTGGTGTGTTACAAATGAACCGGTTTCCACTAAACAAGAAAACTTTCCAAAACTTCATTTAAAATAGTGCATCCCAACTTTAAATTAACTTCTTCAAAATTGAACCATGGTTTCAATCTAAATCAAGCAACAGAAAATAAATTCCGTTTAAAACTTTTTACAAGAGAATTCAAAACTTCTTTAAAAGTTCAAAACAAGACTCCAAAAGTATACTTGAAATCACCATTTCAAAAGGATATTCAAGGATATTAGGATGTACTTGAAAAGGAGTCAAGCCATACAAGAAAGAATCTTAAATCAAAGTAGTTCAAACAAGATCCACTAGGCATGAGGCATCAAACAAGCTTTTAATTGATTCAAAAGAATACGAAAGTCATAGGAAAATACAACCCAATCATTAGTAATTTCCCAATGATAAATCTTTGACTAAAAAGTCTTGTAAAGATAATGAGAGATTAAACGATGCACTGTTTTGAAACGAATCAAACTGACTCATATAAGAATGAGGTTCACCAGAGAAGAAAAACCAAGATCAATGGTAATGTTCACAAGATGTAAAAGATTAGTTGAAAACAAAGCCAAGCACGACACCTATGGAGATGGAAGGCTTAAGAGAAACTTTAGTCCGTTTATAAGGGGAAAGCCATGAGTCCAACATTTTCAAAAGAACAGCAATGGCATAAACCATATAGCATGCTAAATCAAACTCAATTCAAAATAAGTTAAGTAACGCTTATCAAACGAAACTCAACCGGAATAAAAGTCAAAAATCCTTTCTTTTCAAAATCTTGAAAAAAAATATCCAAATTCATAATCAAATGAAGATGTGCATTGGAACTATAGTAAAACCACTAGAAAGTCAATTGTAATTTAAAGTAAATGCAGTTCCATAAACCAGTAAAAATACGGACGGGGCCTTAGAATTAAATAGTTATTAAACTGTATAAGGAATTTTCAAAGTTCCACATATATATAAGTATATATATAATCAACAGTAAATTTTTATAAAAATCTCAAAATTGGCTGTAATCACTGTCAAATAAGAGAAAACTGAATCAACAATTTCTCTAATAATGGACTTGGAATCCGGAGTTAAAATGCACAGTGCAGTAGGACAAGTTCAAAGTCATGTCAAAGGATACATGAATCAAGAAGAACTCAAACAGAGAAAGATAGATACAACAAGGAGTTCAACCAGGCATATGCACTTAAGATCAAACAAGAATGCATATGAAAAGAGGAATAGAGTTGAAAAGTCAAACTATTTTTCAAAGGATTATCAAACAAGAACTTCAAGTTAGGACATGAAAGAACAGGTCGACTCAAACAAAATCCAAAACACACAACTGAATAGCCTCGAGAAATAGTTTCCAACGTTCCCAAAACCCACGATTTGCTTTACTCAAAACTAGTACGTCATCTATGATAACCCATCAGTGCTTTCATATACATAATTCAATAGTATTAAGCCGGCCAAACTTAATACCAAGAATTATGCAATGGAAAACTAACGGCGTTAATCAATAGATCGTCATGTGCATAAAGCTCTAATTCTTGTCATTCGACAAGACCTATTCCATGACAAACGCTTAGAGTATGCAACTGAAGCATAGTCGGTCCATTCCTCAGGCTCTACAGGAAGGACTGCTCTGATACCATAATGTAACACCCTAACTACCAAAGCTCACGCTTTCGGCTGCGCGACTCTGATAGCTCGGACATTACGACAACACTTATACTATTTAATATTACAATATGAGCCTGTTTAAAACTTTTAACCGCAATACTGATCCAAAAAGAATACTTTCATTCGATAACGTACATTAACAGAATACCATACAACTTACAAAAGCTCATAAGGAGTACATCCATATACACACACACACACACACACACACATATATATATATATATATATAAGTCATATTACAAGCATTAGACAATACAATTCCTATCCCTCTTACAGAATATATCAAATAATGACGAGGGTTCAATAAACGATAACTAAAACAAGACAGAGCATCTCAACAACAACTAAATAAACTCTTCGTGACTTATGCGCCCATATCCTGAAAGGGGAAAAATGTAGGGGGGGTGAGAACATCATCCTCGAAAGGGTTCTCAGTAGAGGGTTTTTGGGAATTATTGTAATAGGATACATGAAGATAAATCGTACCAGTGATTAATAACCGTCTCAAGCCTATTTTCAAAAACGACAGTTTACAATAAGAGTAAAGTCGGAAATCTTTTCTAAAAGAGGAACCGTTCAATTCTCAAAAACTCAAAAGTCTTTCAAAACGGTTTATCTATGCTGAAACAAAATAGCCTTTCATATTTTATAACAAACCAGAAACACAAAACCGAAATCAACCATCGGTTCATCTCATTCCAAACACGGCCCTAGGCCCAAACAATCCAGCCATCAACCAATCACCACAGTCCAACAGAGTCCCAGTAGCAAACGCAAATAGGATGATGCAAGCACAAACAAACAGTTATTGCAAGTAGAACAATTAGCAATTAATCACATAGGCAAACCAAGTATAATATGCACATCCAAACAATGTCACATAGATGCATATGATGCATGCCTGTCCCTAGTGGCTGATGATATCATCTGTCGGTTATATAGCCAACCCGACACGTCTTGGTAGCTAACCATGGACAGAAACACCCATCGCGGAGCAAGTAGGTTTGAGCTACAAACTTCATAGAAGTGGTCTTGATGGACCTTAGAGATGAATCTCTCCATCTCCCATGACTCAGAGGTGGAAGCAATTGCCTTTCCTTTCCTCTTTCTAGAGGTTTCTCTGGCCTTAGGTGCCATGAATGGTTATGGAAAAACAAAAAGGGGTTTATATAGGAGTGGGCAGGGGTTTAGGGTTTGGCCATATAGGGTTGGGTTTGGGAGGGAAATTATTTTGAATTTAAAGGTAGTTGGGTTTTTGGGGAAGAGAGGATGGATGTGATTGGTGAAGAGGTGATGGAAAAGAGTGACTGAGTTGATTGGTGAGGGGTATTTGTGGAAGAGAGTTATGGAAAGATGTGAAGAGGAGAGAAGAAGTAGGTGGGGATCCTGTGGGGTCCACAGATCCTGAGGGAATTCTGTGGGGTCCACAGATCCTAAGGTGTTTGAGGATTTCTTATCCCTGCACCTATTAGGCGTGTAAACGCCCTTTGTAGGCAATCCTGGCGTCTAACGCCAGACTACAGCATGTTTCTGGCGTTAAACGCCACTTCCATGCTTGTTTTGGGCGTTCAACGCCAGTCTATAGCATGTTTCTGGCATTGAACGCCAGTATGGTGCATGTTTTTGGCGTTAAATGCCAGTCTGATGCTTGTTTCTGGCGTTTAACGCCAGCTTTCCTCTGGGTGCAATCCTGTTGTTTAAACGCCAGACTGCTGCTTGTTTCTGGCGTTTAACGCCAGTTTCATGCTCTGTTCTGGCGTTAAACGCCAGCCAGATGCTCCTTACTGGCGTTTAAACGCCAGTAAGCATTTCCTCCAGGGTGTTCTATTTTCGATGCTATTTTTCATTCTGTTTTCGATTTTTTAGTAGTTTTTGTGACTCCACATAATCATCAACCTAATAAAACATGAAATAACAAAGAGAAAATAAAATAAAAATGATTAAATAACATTGGGTTGCCTCTGGTGCGCAGAAATTGTGATTACACTTTAATTATGTAAAATTCATCGCTCTTTCTTTCCCTGGTAATGGCGCCAAAAACATGATGCCAATACCATGGTTCACAACTTCGCACAACTAACCAGCAAGTGCACTGGGTCGTCCAAGTAATACCTTACGTGAGTAAGGGTCGAATCCCACGGAGATTGTTGGTATGAAGCAAGCTATGGTCACCTTGTAAATCTCAGTCAGGCGAATATAAAATAGTAATGGAGTTTTTGAATAATAATTAATAAAATAGGGATAGAAATTCTTATGTAAATCATTGGTGAGAATTTCAGATAAGCGAATAGAGATGCTTTCGTTCCTCTGAACCTCTGCTTTCCTGCTATCTTCATCCAATCAGTCTTACTCCTTTCCATGGCTGGCTTTATGTGATACATCACCACTGTCAATGGCTACTTTCGGTCTTCTCTCGGGAAAATGATCCAAATGCCCTGTCACGGCATGGCAAATCGTCTGGAGGCATCACCCTTGTCAGTGGATTCATCTTATCTTCTCAGTGAAAATGGTCAACGCACCCTGTCACGGCACGACTATTCATCTGTCGGTTCTCGATCATGCTGGAATAGGATTTGCTATCCTTTTGCGTCTGTCACTACGCCTGGCAATCGCGAGTTTGAACAGCAGAGCTCCACACCTTAATCTATGGAGTGTAGAAACTCTACCGTTAAAAATACATAAGTGAAAGGTCCAGGAATGGCCGAATGGCCAGCCCCTCTGATCTAAGAACCAGGCGTCCAAAGATGGTCAAAAGGACTAGTAAAATGTCCTATTTATAATAAACTAGCTACTAGGGTTTACATGAGTAAGTAATTGATGCATAAATCCACTTCCGGGGCTCACTTGGTGTGTGCTTGGGCTGAGCTTGAGTGTTGCACGTGTAGAGGTCCTTCTTGGAGTTGAACGCCAATTTTTGTGCCAGTTTGGGCGTTCAACTCTGGTTTTGGATCTTTTTCTGGCGCTGGACGCCAGATTTGGGCAGAAAGCTGGCGTTGAACGCCAGTTTACGTCATCTATTCTTGGCTAAAGTATGGACTATTATACATTTCTGGAAAGCCCTGGATGTCTACTTTCCAACGCAATTGGAAGCGCGCCATTTCAAGTTCTGTAGCTCCATCAAATCCACTTTGAGTGAAGGGAGGTTAGAATCCAACAGCATCAGCAGTCCTTCTTCAACCTCTGAATCTGATTTCTGCTCAAGTCCCTCAATTTCAGCCAGAAAATACCTGAAATTATAGAAAAACACACAAACTCATAGTAAAGTCCAGAAATGTAAATTTAACATAAAAACTAATGAAAACATCCCTAAAAGTAACTAGATCCTACTAAAAACATACTAAAAACAATGTCAAAAAGCGTATAAATTATCCGCTCATCACAACACCAAACTTAAATTGTTGCTTGTCCCCAAGCAACTGAAAATCAAATAGGATAAAAAGAAGAGAATATACTATAAATTCCAAACTATCAATGAAACATAGCTTCAATCATATGAGCGGGACTTATAGCTTTTTGCCTCTTGAATAGTTTTGGCATCTCACTTTATCCATTGAAGTTTAGAATGATTGGCATCTATAGGAACTCAGATTTTAGATAGTGTTATTGATTCTCCTAGTTTAGTATGATGATTCTTGAACACAACTATTTTATGAGTCTTGGCCGTGGCCCTAAGCACTTTGTTTTCCAGTATTACCACCGGATACATAAATGCCACAGACACATAATTAGGTGAACCTTTTCAGGTTGTGACTCAGCTTTGCTAAAGTCCCAAATTAGAGGTGTCCAGGGTTCTTAAGCACACTCTTTTTATTTTTTTTTGCTTTGGACCTTGACTTTAACCGCTCAGTCTCAAGTTTTCACTTGACACCTACACGCCACAAGCACATGGTTAGGGACAGCTTGGTTTAGCCACTTAGACCAGGATTTTATTCCTTTAGGCCCTCCTATCCACTGATGCTCAAAGCCTTGGGATCCTTTTTATTTGCCCTTGCCTTTTGGTTTTAAGGGTTATTGGCTTTTTGCTCTTACCTCTTGGTTTTAAGAGCTTTTGGCTTTTTCTGCTTGCTTTTTCCTTTTATTTCTATTTTTTTTCGCCTACTTTTTTTTCTTTTTTTTTCTGCAAGCTTTGTTCTTTGCTGCTTTTTCTTACTTCAAGAATCATTTTTATGATTTTTCAGATTATCAAATAACATGTTTCCTTGTCATCATTCTTTCAAGTGCCAACATATTTAACATTCTTAAACAACAACTTCAAAAGACATATGCACTGTTCAAGCATACATTCAGAAAACAAGAAGCATTGTCACCACATCAATATAATTAAACTAAGTTCAAGGATAAATTCAAAACTCATGTACTTCTTGTTCTTTTGAATTAAAATATTTTTCATTTAAGAGAGGTGATGGATTCGTAGGACATTCATAACTTTAAGACAAAGTTACTAACTACTAATGATCATGTAATGAAGACACAAACACAGATAAGCACATAGCATAGAAAACGAAAAACAGAAGAATTAAGAACAAGGAATGAATCCACCTTAGTGATGGTGGCGTTTCCTTCTTGAAGAACCAATGATGTCCTTGAGCTCTTCTATGTCTCTTCCTTGCCTTTGTTGCTCCCCCTTCATTGCTTTTAGATCTTCTCTGATTTCATGAAGGATGATGGAGTGCTCTTGATGTTCCACCCTTAGTTGCTTCCAATAATTGTGTGGAAGAAAATGTATCCCCTGAGGTATCTCAGGGATCTCTTGATTTGCAGTCAAATGTTCTACCACTGAGCTATAGACCCTTGATGGAAGCTTTTGTCTTCCCTTTCCTCTTTCTAGAGGTTTCTCTAGCCTTAGGTGCCATCAATGGTTATGGAAAAAACAAAGAAGCTATGCTTTTACCACACCAAACTTAGAATGTTGCTCGCCCTCGAGCAAAAGAAGAAAGAATAGAAGAATAAGAAGAAGACATGGAGGAGATGGATGGGAGTGTGTATTCGGCCATATGGGTGGGATTGGGTGGGAGAGAGATGTTGGATTTTGAAGGTAGTGGGTGTATGGATGTGAGTGGTAAATGGAAAACAGAAGGGATGATCATGAATGGAAAGAGAGATGATGAGGTAGGTGGAGATCCTGTGGGGTCCACAGATCCTGAGATGATCTTGTGGGGTCCACAGATCCTGAGGTGTCAAGGCATTTACATCCCTGCACCAATTTAGGCATGTAAAATGCCCTTGCACACAACTCTGGGCGTTCAGCGCCAGGTTGGTGCCCATTTTGGGCGTTCAACGCCCATTTGCTGCCATTTCTGGCGTTGAACGCCAGAACCATGCTTGTTCTGGGCGTTCAGCACCAGGATGCTGCCCATTCTGGGCGTTCAGTGCCAGAACCATGCTCTGTTCTGGCGTTTGAACGCCAGACAGATGCTCCTCCAGGGTGTGATTTTTCTTCTGCTGTTTTTGATTCCGTTTTTGATTTTTTTTGTTTGTTTTGTGACTCCACATGATCATGAACCTATAAAGACATATAACTAAGAAAAATATAGTTAGATAAATAAAAATTGGGTTGCCTCCCAACAAGCGCTTCTTTAATGTCAATAGCTTGACAGTGGGCTCTCATGGAGCCTCACGGATGTTCAGAGCATTGTTGAGACTCTCCAACACCAAACTTAGAGTTTGGATATGGGAGTTCAACACCAAACTTAGAGTTTGACTGAGAGGGCTTTGGTTGACTCTGCTTTGAGAGAAGCTTTTTCTGCTTCCTCTCCATGGATGCAGAGAGAGATCCTTGAGTTGTAAACACAAGGTTGTCCTCATTCAATTGAAGGATCAATTCTCCTCTGTCCACATCAATCACAGCTCTTGCTGTGGCTAGGAAAGGTCTTCCTAGGATGATGGATTCATCCTCTTTCTTCCCAGTATCCAGGACTATGAAATCAGCAGGGATGTAACGGTGAATATTCATCAGAGCTCATGAAGGGCATAAGGAGGTTCAATGGAATCTCTATGGTCTCTAGATGAGCCTCAGAGTCCTTTGGTTCCTCAGAGGGAAGCTCCTTATTGGTCACTGGACGTCCCAGGAGGTCTTCCTTCTTGGGATTTACGTCCTCCTCTCCCTCTTTGGGTTCGGCCATTTTGATTATGTCAATGGCCTTGCACTCTCCTTTTGGATTTTCTTCTGTATTGCTTGGGAGAGTGCTAGGAGGGATTTCAGTGATCCTTTTACTCAACTGACCCACTTGTGCTTCCAAATTTCTAATGGAAGACCTTGTTTCAGTCATGAAACTGAGAATGGTCTTAGATAGATCAGAGACTATGGTTGCTAAGTCAGAGAAGCTCTGCTTACAATTCTCTGTCCGTTGCTCAAAAGATGATGGAAAAGGCTTGCTATTGCCAAACCTATTTCTCCCACCATTATTATTAAGGATTCCTTTCAGAAGTGTACATGAACTGGTTATTTGCAACCATGTCAATGAGTTCTTGAGCTTTTGCAGGCATTTTCTTTAGGTGAATGGATCCACCTGCAGAGGTATCCAATGACATCTTAGATAACTCAGACATACCATCATAGAATATATCCAGGATGGTCCATTCTGAAAGCATGTCAGAAGGATACTTTTTGGTCAGTCCTTTGTATCTCTCCCAAGCTTCATAGAGGGATTCACCTTCTTTCTGTCTGAAGGTTTGAACATCCACTCTAAGCTTGCTCAGCTTTTGAGGAGGAAAGAACTTGGCTAAGAAAGCCTTGACCAGCTTATCCCAAGAGTTTAGGCTATCCTTAGGTTGAGAGTCCTACCATATTCTAGCTCTGTCTCTTACAGCAAATGGAAAAAGCATGAGCCTGTAGACTTCAGGATCTATTCCATTAGTCTTAACGGTATCACAGATCTGCAAGAATTCAGTTAAGAACTGAAAAGGATCTTCAGATGGAAGTCCATGAAACTTGCAGTTCTGCTGCATTAGAGAAACTAATTGAGGTTTCAGCTCAAAATTGTTTGCTCCAATGGCAGGAATGGAGATGCTTCTTCCATGTAAATTGGAATTAGGTGCAGTAAAGTCACCAAGCATCCTCCTTTCATTGTTGTTGGGTTCGGCTGTCATCTCCTTTACTTGTTCGAAATTTTAAATCAAGTTGTCTCTGGATTGTTGTAATTTAGCTTCTCTTAATTTCCTTTTTAGAGTCCTTTCAGGTTCTGGATCAGCTTCAACAAGAATGCCTTTTTCTCTGTCCCTGTTCATAAGAAAGAGGAGAGAGAAAGAAAAGAAGAGGAATCCTCTATGTCATAGTATAGGGATCCCTTTGTGAGTGGAAGAAAAGAGGGAGATAAAGAATGTAATGTAATGGAAGAAACACAACTGTGAGGAGGGTAGAGATGTGAGATGAAATGTTAGTAAATGAATAAATAAATAGAAGGAAATGAGAGAGAAGGAATTTTCAAAAATAATTTTTGAAAAAGAGTTAGTGATTTTTGAAAATAGTTTTTGAAAAATGTTAGTAGTTTTTCGAAAATTAAGATTTAAAAATTAAAATAATAGTTAATTAAAAAGAAATTTTGAAAAAGAAGGAAGGAATTTCGAAAATGAGAGAGAGAGAGTTAGTTAGGTGGTTTTGAAAAAGATAAGAAACAAACAAAGAGTTAGTTAGTTAGTTGAAACAAATTTTGAAAAGATAGGAAGTTAGGAAGTTAGAAAAGATATTTTGAAATCAAATTTTTGAAAAAGATAAGATAAGAAGATATTTTTGAAAAGATATGAGAGAAATTAGTTTTTGAAAAAGATTTGATTTTTTTTAAAATCACAATTAATGACTTGATTCACAAGAAATCACAAGATATGATTCTAGAACTTAAAGTTTGAATCTTTCTTAACAAGCAAGTAACAAACTTGAAATTTTTGAATCAAAACTTTAATTGTTATTGTTATTTTCGAAAATTTGATATAAAATTAAGAAAAAGATTTTTTTGAAAAATATTTTTATAATTTTCGAAAATAACTAAGAAATTTGAAAAAGATTTGATTTTTGAAAAAGATTTTAAAAAAGATAAGATTTTCAAATTGAAAATTTGATTTGACTCATGAAAACAACTTAGATTTTAAAATTTTTTTGAAAAAGTCAATCCAAATTTTCGAATTTGATGAGAGAAAAAGGGAAAGATATTTTTTTGATTTTTTTGAATTTTTATGATGAGAGAGAAAAACAAGTAAAATAATGCAATGCATGAAATTTTTAGATCAAAACAATGAATGTATGCAAGAATGCTATGAATGTCAAGATGAACACCAAGGACACCGTGAATATCATGATGAACATCAAGAACATATTTTTGAAAAATTTTATATGCAAAGAAAACATGCACCAAAGGGTCAGGCATGGCTTAATAGCCAGCCAAGCTTTAATAAAAATATGAGTGTAATTCAGACATGACAAGCCTGACATACCCTATCCAGAAGGATTGGGCATGACTCCACTGAGGTGATTAGCCAATCCCAAAGCAGTTTGGGTATGGCTTTACAGTCAGATAGGATTCATCATGCTTCATGAAACACTAGAATTCATTCTTAAAAATTTTTGAAGCCATAGAATAATTTATTTTTGAAAACATTATTTTTAAAAAAATTTTTTCGAAAACAGGTGAGAAAATTTTGAAAAATTTTTGAAAAGAAAACAAAAAGAAAATTACCTAATATGAGCAACAAGATGAACCGTCAGTTGTCCAAACTCGAACAATCCCCGGCAACGGCGCCAAAAACTTGCTGCGCAGAAATTGTGATTACACTTTAATTATGTAAAATTTATCGCTCTTTCTTTCCCTGGTAATGGTGCCAAAAACATGATGCCAATACCATGGTTCACAACTTCGCACAACTAACCAGCAAGTGCACTGGGTCGTCCAAGTAATACCTTACGTGAGTAAGGGTCGAATCCCACGGAGATTGTTGGTATGAAGCAAGCTATGGTCACCTTGTAAATCTCAGTCAGGCGAATATAAAATAGTAATGGGGTTTTCGTTCATAGGGAATGATGATGATTGTCACGTTCATCACATTCAAGTTGAAGTGCGAATGAATATCTTAGAAGCGAAATAAGAAGAATTGAATAGAAAACAGTAGTACTTTGCATTATTCTTTGAGAAACAGCAGAGCTCCACACCTTAATCTATGGAGTGTAGAAACTCTACCATTAAAAATACATAAGTGAATGTCCTAAGAACCAGGCGTCCAAAGATGGTCAAAAGGACTAGTAAAATGTCCTATTTATAATAAACTAGCTACTAGGGTTTACATGAGTAAGTAATTGATGCATAAATCCACTTTCGGGGCCCACTTGGTGTGTGCTTGGGCTGAGCTTGAGTGTTGCACGTGTAGAGGTCCTTCTTGGAGTTGAACGCTAGTTTTTGTGCCAGTTTGGGCGTTCAACTCTGGTTTTGGATCCTTTTCTGGCGCTGGACGCCAGATTTGGGCAGAAAGCTGGCATTGAATGCCAATTTACGTCATCTATTCGTGGCCAAACTATAGACTATTATACATTGCTGCAAAGCCCTGGATGTCTACTTTCCAACACAATTGGAAGCGCGCCATTTCGAGTTCTGTAGCTCCAGAAAATCCACTTTGAGTGCAGGGAGGTCAGAATCCAACAGCATCAGCAGTCCTTCTTCAACCTCTGAATCTGATTTCTGCTCAAGTCCCTCAATTTCAGCCAGAAAATACCTAAAATCATAGAAAAACACACAAACTCATAGTAAAGTCCAGAAATGTGAATTTAACATAAAAACTAATGAAAACATCCCTAAAAGTAACTAGATCCTACTAAAAACATACTAAAAACAATGTCAAAAAGCGTATAAATTATCCGCTCATCAGCCTCCCAACAAGCGCTTCTTTAATGTCAATAGCTTGACAGTGAGCTCTCATGGAGGATCACAGATAATCAGAGCAAGGTTGGGACCTCCCAACACCAAACTTAGAGTTTGGTTGTGGCCTCCCAACACCAAACTTAGAGTTTGACTGTGGGAGATTTGGTTGACTCTGCAGTGAGAGAAGCTTTTCATGCTTCCTCTCCATGGTTACAGAAGGAGATCCTTGAGTTTTAAACACAAGGTAGTCCTCCTTCAGTTGAAGGATCAATTCTCCTCTGTCCACATCAATCACAGCTCTTGCTGTGGCTAGGAAGGGTCTTCCAAGGATGATGGATTCATCCTCATCCTTCCCAGTGTCTAGGATTATGAAATCAGCAGGGATGTAAAGGCCTTCAACCTTTACTAACACGTCCTCTACTAGTCCATAAGCCTGTTTTCTTGAGTTGTCTGCCATCTCTAATGAGATTCTGGTAGCTTGCACCTCAAAGATTCCCAGTTTCTCCATTACGGAGAGGGGCATGAGGTTTATCCCTGACCCAAGGTCACATAGAGCCTTCTCAAAGGTCATGGTGCCTATGGTACAAGGTATTAAGAACTTTCCAGGATCCTGTTTCTTCTGAGGCAATCTCAGTTGATCCAGATCACTCAGTTCACTGGTGAGCAAGGGAGGTTCATCTTCCCAAGTCTCATTACCAAATAATTTGGCATTCAGCTTCATGATTGCACTAAGGTACTTGGCAACTTGCTCTTCAGTAACATCTTCATTCTCTTCAGAAGAAGAATACTCATCAGAGTTCATAAATGGCATAAGGAGGTTTAATGGAATCTCTATGATCTCCAGATGAGCCTCAGATTCCTTTGGTTCCTCAAAAGAAAACTCCTTGTTGATCACTGGACGTCCCAGGAGGTCTTCCTCACTGGGATTCACGTCCTCTCCCTCCCTTGTAGGTTCGGCCATGATGGTTAAATCAATGGCCTTGCACTCTCTTTTTGGATTCTCTTCTGTATTGCTTGGGAGAGTACTAGAAGGGATTTCAGTGACTATTTTACTCAGTTGGCCCACTTGTGCCTCCAAATTCCTAATGGAGGACCTTATTTCATTCATGAAACTCACAGTGGCCTTAGATAGATCAGAGACTATATTTGCTAAGTTAGATAGATTCTGCTCAGAATTCTCTGTCTGTTGCTGAGTGGATGATGGAAAAGGTTTGCTATTACTAAACCTGTTTCTTCCACCATTATTAAAGCCTTGTTGAGGCTTTTGTTGATCCTTCCATGAGAAATTTGGATGATTTCTCCATGAGGGATTATAGGTGTTTCCATAGGGTTCCCCCATGTAATTCACCTCTGCTATTGCAGGCTTCTCAGGATCATAAGCTTCTTCTTCAGAAGATGCTTCTTTAGTACTGTTGGATGATTCCTTCAATCCATTCAGACTCTGAGAAATTATATTGACTTGATGAGTCAATATTTTATTCTGAGCCAATATGGCATTCAGAGTATCAATTTCAAGAACTCCCTTCCTCTGAGGCGTCCCATTTATCACAGGATTCCTTTCAGAAGTGTACATGAATTGGTTATTTGCAACCATGTCATTGAGTTCTTGAGCTTCTGCAGGCGTTTTCTTTAGGTGGATGGATCCACATATAGAATGGTCCAGTGACATCTTTGATAACTCAGACAGACCATCATAGAATATATCCAGGATGGTCCATTCTGAAAGCATGTCAGAAGGATACTTTTTGGTCAGTTCCTTGTATCTCTCCCAAGCTTCATAGATGGATTCTCCTTCTTTCTGTCTGAAGGTTTGAACATCCACTATAAGCTTACTAAGCTTTTGAGGAGGAAAGAACTTGGCTAGAAAAGCCGTGACCAGCTTATCCCAAGAGTTCAGGCTATCTTTAGGTTGAGAGTCCAACTATACTCTAGCTCTGTGTAAGACCCAGAACTTTTGAGAAATCTTATTATGATCAAGTCTCAAATCATATAGTTATTTATAGCCTTAATTTTAGAAATTATTTTATCATAGATAATTAAGGCAATTTTTGATTTATTGGATTTGAGACGAGTTATGATTATTATCCAATTTTATAATTATTGGGTTATTTTCTATATTTAAATTATAAAGTTGATAGTTAGGAAATAATAAGGATTTTATATGATATGGACTAAATAATCAATATTTTAATATATTGATATTGCTGTTTTGGAAAATAGAGAAATTAATTATATTATTTTTAAATTTTGGATTGGACATTTTATTGAAAATAAAGTGTAAAATTGAGGAGCAAATAGTATTTCTATACATTAATTTTGTTGGATTAAAATCCGTTCCTAATTACTATGTTACCTCTACTTTTATTTGAAATTACAAAATTACCATTGAACCCAATTTTACCCTAACCCTAAAAACCCTACCCGGTTCCCCTGACCCGGTTTCCCCAAACTGCTACAGCCCTCCTTTCTAACAAGCAGCGGTAATACACAGTTTCCTTTGATTTCCATGAAAGAAAGAAGCTAAAGCAGAGAGAGAGAGAGAGAAAGGCTGAGTGCGCCAGATGAGAGTGAGGAAGCCACCGCTCAAATGGTCACCGTCGAACCCGCCATCGCCGCTGTCCTGCTCAACGCTGCCGTCCCATCTTGCCGCGTCGTCGTGCCACGCCTTGAGGGCTGTCACGCAAGGGAAGAGAGGAGAGAACGTGCCGCCGCTCCCTGCCGTCGACCCACGTCTCACCGTCGCACCACCGTCCCCGTACCACCGTCATTCGGTCCATCCACGAGTCACCGAGCCAGGCTGAGAGCAAGGGAGACGCGCGAAGGAGAGAACAGATCTGAGACCGAGATGAGGTCCAACCACCGCGTCGGAGTCCATCCGCGTCGCCGTCGTACACGCCGTGACCTCCAGCCGTGCCGTTGCCAGTCACGCCTACTCTGCCACCGTGAAGCCCAGCTGCTGTTGGGAACCTTGTCGCTGCTCATGGGGTGCGCCGGTAAGCCTCTGCCGCCAGAAAACGTCACTGCTGCACTGGCCACCGCCGCAGGTGACGCTGTTGGAAAGGGGAGCTGTGCCTCTGTGTTTATGGCTGCCGGAGAAGTGGTTGTGGCTGCCGGAATCACACCGGAGCTTCTGGCCATCTCTGCCACTTGAGACCCCCACTGCCGTCGCCGGAAAACGCCTCTGCCGCCATCGAGATCCAATGCCGGTAAGGGTTTCGAATTTAGTTTTCGTTTCTTGTGAGATTCTAGAGTTTTATTGTTGCGGCATGTTGGTTTCAGTCACCGTTTCCGGAGTCGGGTCGTCGCAGCTGCTGGAGGTGGCTGCCGGGGCCACCGTCCAACCGGTTTAGAGGGCACTGCGGTCCGGTTCAGCCGTTCTTAGTTTCAGTAAGTATTCCTATTTCGAGAGCCTCGCGTTAGTATTCTGTTGTGTATGGTTAATGAATACGAGTTTTGATAACGTGGGTCGAGTCCTGATTATTGTATGTTGCGATTAGTGTTGCTATGGTTATTGCGAACGTGACTGGGAGCTGAGGTTTTGGTTGCCATCAGTTCGGGTTGAGGCGGAAAGGACTCTGTGAGGCGTTTGGGTTATGGAATTGCGTTTTGAGGTAGGGGCGCTTTTTGAAAACTATAGTTTATTATTGGAATTATTACATATGGGTACTGATGTGAGATATTGTGTATTTGGTGATTGTATTTGTCTTATGTATCAATTGATTGACTCGAATGACTATGGATGTTGGTTTGGCTGAATTGTTGTGTGGCTTGTGAAATGTAATGTTTGAAGTTGATTCTTTAAATATTTGAAATGAGTTTAATCCGTTAAGGATTGGTTTGAATTGAGTCAATTATTTTGATGAATGCTTTCGAAATGAATTAATAAAGAGGAAATTGTGATTTAGTCTTGCTTCTTAAGAAAGGCATTGTATCTCTTTCAAGAGAAAGTTATTTAGGTGAAACTTGTGTTTTAAAGCTGTTTGGATGTGAAAAGGGTTTATGCCTTTGAATTTGACTTGGGGGTTTCAATTAAAGAAGTTTCAATGACTTTGAAAGAACCTGAATGTCTATTGATAAGTTTCATTTTGAAATGTTTTGAGAAAGGTTTTAAGTACTCTTTGAATTCTGAATTCTTGCAAGACTAAAACAATTTTTGAACACTTGAAACGTTCTAGAATTTATCATGGGGGTTGAAGTTGGTTTTGCCTAAGTAAAGGAAACGGCTTTGAAAGAAGTAAATGATTACATGACTCGGTTTGGCTTAGATCATATTTTCTTACTCAAATCAGAAAGCCAATGTTTTAATGATTTTAAATGAATTTGGCGAAATGAGTTATGTTATTCTCCCCTAAAGACTTGGGACTCTGCCGAGAAATTTTGTTATAAGATCCCATTGTGGAATGGGTGATTTTGATTGTTCCCAAATTGAATCTTTAACTTTCCATGGTTTTGGAAGTCTTGGAAAGAGGATGCCGAGAGCGGCTTTGTTTTAAAAAGGGAACTTACTTTGAGTAAATTTGGCTTATGAGCCTGAGATGATTTGAGAAATGAGATCTTTAAAGCCAAGGCTGAAAAGAGTTGAAATTTGATTTTAAAGTGAAATGGCTTGAGAAAAGTGATTTGAGGCTTAAATGCCGGTTTTATGAATTCGATGATGTTGAATGGTGGAAGTGCTGTTTTGTTATGGGCCGGAATGGCTGTGTATGATTATGAATATTGGCTAGTTCTGGATTGAACCGTGAGCCGAAATGGCCGTGTAAGATATTGATTTATGGCTGATTGCTGAATGAGTTATGGGCCGTATGGCTGACTATGAATTATGAACTTAAGCCAGATGGCTGAGATGGATGTTGATCCATGACTGGGACTGAATGAATATATGCTTGAGATACCTGGGTAGTAGCAAGGGTTATGGTTCGTCCCACTTGCTCCAGGTCAGAGATTGTGACACCTGGGTAGTAGCGCTAGTAGTGGTGATTCCACTCGCTCCAGGTTGAGCTTTTAAACACCCGCCTGGGTAGTAGCCGCAGTAGTGGTTGTTCCACTGGCTCTGGGTTGAGCGGATAGTAGCAATGGGGTTGTAGCTCAAACCTACTTGCTCCGCGAGGGGTGTTTCTGTCCATGGTTAGCTACCAGGACGTGTCGGGTTGGCTATATAACCAACATATGATATCATCAGCCACTAGGGACAGGCATGCATCATATGCATCTATGTGACATTGTTTGGGTGTGCATATTATACTTGGTGTGCCTANTGAGAACCCTTTCGAGGATGATGTTCTCACCCCCCTACATTTTTCCCCTTTCAGGATATGGGCGCAGAAGTTACGAAGAGCGTATTTAATTATTGTTGTGATGCTCTGTATTGTTTTAGCTATGGTTTATTATACCCTCGCCCTTATCTTGATATAATCTATAAGAGGGATAGGAATTGTATTGGATTATGGTTGTAATATTACTTATATATATGTATGTATATATATGGATGTACTCTTTATGAGTTTTGTAAGTTGTATGGTATTTATGGATGTATGATATCGGATGAAAGTATTTTTGGATCGATATTGCGATTTAAAGTTTTAAACAGGCTCATATTTTAGTATTAAATAATATAAAAGTCGTCGTAATGTCCGAACTATCAGAGTCGCGCAACCAGAAGTGTGAACTTTGGTAGTTAGGGTGTTACATTATGGTATCAGAGCCAGAACCCGGATCGATGTGCCAGCGAGGGCGCTGGGCTCCCTTAGGGGGGTGGATTGTAAGGCCCACATCGGTTGGAGAGGGGAACGAAGCATGTCTTATAAGGGTGTGGATACCTCTCCCTAGCATGACGCGTTTTGACGAGTGAGTGTGGGGGGCTTTGGCTATCATCCCTATCGTCAAAGGCAAAACCGTGAGGCCTTGTGTGCTAAAGCGGACAATATCGTGCTAGCGGGTGGTCTGGGCTGTTACACTCTGTCTCTTACAGCAAACGGGAAGAGCATAAGCCTGTAGACCTCGGGATCAACTCCATTGGTCTTAACAGTATCATATATCTGCAAGAATTCAGTTAAGAACTGAAAAGGATCTTCTGATGGAAGTCCATGAAACTTGCAGTTCTGTTGCATTAGAGAAACTAGTTTAGGTTTAAGCTCAAAATTGTTTGCTCCAATGGCAGGGATTGAGATGCTTCTTCCATGTAAATTGGAATTTGGTGCAGTAAAGTCACCAAGCATCTTCCTTGCATTGTTATTATTTTCGGTCATGTTCTCTTCTTTTTCAAAAATTTCTGTCAGATTTTCTCCAGAGAGTTGTGCTTTGGCTTCCCTTAGCTATCTCTTCAGAGTCCTTTCAGGTTCAGGATCAGCTTCAACAAGAATGTTCTTATTTTTGTTCTTGCTCATATGACAAAGAAGGAAATAACAAAGAAAATATGGAATCCTCTATGTCACAGTATAGAGATTCCTTTATGTGAGTAGAAGAAAAAAAATTCGAACACCAGGAGGAAGAGAGGGTTCGAATTTTTAGATGAAGAGAAGTGTTAGTAAATAAATAAAATAATTAGAAAGAGATGAGGGGGAGAGAATTTCGAAAATTAAATAAAAAGAAAAGAAAAATATTTTTGTTTTTAATTAAAATTAAGGATAGAATTCGAAAATTAAAAAAAAAAAGGAAAAATGAAATTTAATTAAATTAAAATTTAAAACAATTAGTTAATCAAAAAGGAATTTTGAAAAAGAGGGAGGTGATTTTCGAAAATTAGAGAGAGAATCAGTTAGGTAGTTTTGAAAAAGATATGATTGAAATAGTAAATTTTTAAAGTCAAACAAAAAGTTAAGTAGTTAATTGAAAAAGATTTGAAAATCAATTTTTGAAAAGATAAGGAGTTAGAAAAGAAGTTAGAAAAGATTTTGAAATTGATTTTGAAAAAGATGTGATTGAAACTTATTTTGAAAAAGATTTGAAAAAGAAATTTAAAAAGATTTGATTTTGAAAATTAAAGTTGATTACTTGACTAACAAGAAACAAAAAGATATGATTTTAAAATTTAAAGATTGAACCTTTCTTAATAGGCAAGTAATAAACTTAAAATTTTTGAATCAATCACATTAATTGTTAGTAAAGATTTTGAAATTATGAAACAAAATAAGAAAAAGATTTTTTGAAAATCAATTTGAAATTTTCGAAAATTATGAAAGAAAAATGAAAAAGATTTGATTTTCGAAAAAAAAGATTTGAAAAAGATAAGGTTTTTAATTTAAAAATTTGACTTGACTCATAAGAAACAATTAAATTTTAAAAAGTTTTGAAAAAGTCAACTCAAATTTTCGAAATTTATGAGTGAAATAAGGGAAAGATATTTTTTTGATTTTTGAATTTTTAATGATGAAAGAGAAAAACATAAAATTGAAACAAATCATGAAAATTATGAATCAAAACACCTAATGCATGCAAGAACACTTTGAATGTCAAGATGAACACCAAGAACACTTTGAAGATCAAAATGAACATCAAGACTTTATTTTTGAAGAATTTTTAAGAAAAGAAAACTTGCAAGACACCAAACTTAGAAATTTTTTATATTTAGACTCTAAGAATTCAAGAATGCATATGAAAAACAAGAAAAGACACAAGACAAGAAAATATGAAGATCAAACAAGAAGACTTGTCAAGAACAACTTGAAGATCATGAAGAATGCAATGCATGAATTTTTCGAAAAAATGCACAAATTTTAAAAACATGCAATTGATACCAAACTTAAAAACTGACACTAGACTCAAACAAGAAACACAAAATTTTTGGTTTTTATGAATTTATTAATGTTTTTGGTATTTTTCGAAAATTATTTTGAAAAAGAGAATAAGGATTTCAAATTTTTTAATAAGAATTCCAGGAATCATGCAATGTTAGTCTAAAGCTTCAGTCTAAAGAGATTAGACAGGGCAGAACAAGCTTTAGCAGGACATTACATACAACAGCCAAATTGATGGGAATCAACTAGCTCCTGTGATGATAGAAGCATCATCTGAAACACTAGAATTCATTCTTAAAAATTCTGAATAAAAATATTTTTGAAAATATTTATTTTTATTATTTTTTTTTCGAAAATTATTTTGGGAAGAACAAAAAAGAAGAAAATTTTTATGTATTCTTCGAAAATAAGAAGTAAAAAGCTTAAAAATAAAATAAAATTACCTAATCTGAGCAACAAGATGAACCGTCAGTTGTCCAAACTCGAACAATCCCCGGCAACGGCACCAAAAACATGGTGCACAAAATTGCGATCATCAACAATGGCGCCAAAGACTTGGTGCTCTCAAACGTGAATCACACTTTGTCACAACTTCGCACAACTAACCAGCAAGTGCACTGGGTCGTCCAAGTAATAAACCTTACGTGAGTAGGGGTCAATCCCACGGAGATTGTCGGCTTGAAGAAAGCTATGGTCACCTTGTAAATCTCAGTCAGGCGGATTTAAATGGTTTTAGAGATTTGATAATTAAAAGATAAATAAAACATAGAATAAAGATAGAGATACTTATGTAATTCATTGGTGAGAATTTCAGATAAGCGTATAGAGATGCTTTTGTTCCTCCTGAACCTCTGCTTTCCTACTGTCTTCATCCAATAATTCATACTCCTTTCCATGGCAAGCTTTATGTAGGGCATCACCGTTGTCAATGGCTATATCCCATCCTCTATGTGAAAATGGTCCATTGCGCTGTCACTGCATGGCTAATCATCTGTCAGTTCTCGATCATACTGGAATAGGATTTACTATCCTTTTGCATCTATCACTACGCCCAGCACTCGCGAGTTTGAAGGTCGTCACAGCCATCCCTTCCCAGATCCTACTCGGAATACCACATACAAGGTTTAGACTTTCTGGATCTCAAGAATGGCCATCCATGGGTTCTAACTTATACCACGAAGATTCTAATATCTCGAACTCGGTCCCCTGTATTAGATATCTAAGAGATACTCATTCTAGCTTGTTTGCATGTAGAACGGAAGTGTTTGTCAGGCACGCGTTCATAAGTGAGAATGATGATGAGCGTCACATAATTATCACATTCATCATGTTCTTGGGCGCGAATTGATATCTTAGAATAGGAATAAGCTTGAATTGAATAGAAAAACAGTAGTACTTTGCATTAATCTGTGAGGAACAGCAGAGCTCCACACCTTAATCTTTGGTGTGTAGAAACTCTACCGTTGAAAATACATAAGTGATGAAGGCTTAGGCATGGCCGAATGGCCAGCGCTCAAAATGTGATCTAAAGATCAAAAGGTAATCCAACGATGATTCTCCAGATGTAAATACAATAGTAAAAAGTCCTATTTATACTAAACTAGTTACTAGGGTTTACAGAGATAAGTAAATAATGCAGAAATCTACTTCTGGGGCCCACTTGGTGTGTGCTTGGGCTGAGCATTGAGCTTTGCACGTGTAGAGGTCTTTCATGGAGTTGAACGCCAGTTTGTAACCTGTTTCTGGCGTTTAACTCCACTTTGCAACCTGTTTCTGGCGTTTGACTCCAGAATGCAGCATGGAACTGGCGTTCAACACCAGTTTATGTCGTCTATCCTTAATCAAAGTATGGACTATTATATATTGCTGGGAAGCCCTGGATGTCTACTTTCCAACGCAATTGAGAGCGGGCCATTTGAAGTTTTGTAGCTCCAGAAAATCCACTTTGAGTGCAGGGAGGTCAGAATCCAACAGCATCTGCAGTCCTTCTTCAACCTCTGAATCTGATTTTTGCTCAAGTCCCTCAATTTCAGCCAGAAAATACCTGAAATCACAGAAAAACACACAAACTCATAGTAAAGTCCAGAAATATGAATTTTATTTACTAGAGTCATGTCAACAGGAGGTTGGAGCTTTCTTGCTCAACCTGGTCCCCTAAGTAATGTTTCACTCTTTGGGCATTGACTGTGATTCTTTCATCTGAATGCCTGCTCTGAAGTTCTATACGGCCATACGGGGATACTCTTGTGACCAAAAAGGGTTCTGTCCATCTTGACTTTAACTTTCTAGGGAAATGGTTGAGTCTGGAGTTGAAGAGCAAAACCTGCTGGCCAGGTTCAAAGACTCGGGGGGGGGGATATCCTCTTATCATGCCATTTCTTGGCCCTTTCCTTGTAAATTTTAGCATTTTCAAATGTAGCATGTCTAAAGTTATCCACCTCGTTCAACTGGAGCAATCTTTTTTCTCCTGCAGCCTTGGTATCAAAGTTGAGGAATCTGCTTGCCCAATAGGCCCTGTGTTCCAGTTCCACTGGTAAATGACATACTTTGCCATAGACCAGTTGGTAGGGTGACATTCCAATGGGGGTCTTAAAAGTAGTTCTGTATGCCCAGAGAGCATCATCAAGCTTCCTTGCCCAATCCTTCTTAGAGGTGTTTACTATTCTCTCCAGGATTCTTTTGAGTTCTCTGTTGGAGACCTCAGCTTGTCCATTTGTCTGTGGGTGGTATGGAGTTACCACTCTGTGGTGAACACCATAACGGTGTATAATGGAGTCAAGTTATCTGTTACAGAAATGACTGCCTCTATCAATAATCAGCGTCCGTGGGACACCGAATCTGCTAAAAATGTACTTGTGTATGAATTTTGTCACTACTCAAGTATCATTAGTGGGAGATGCAATTACTTCAACCCATTTAGACATGTACTGCCATAAGGATTTATGTGTTCCTATATGATGGTAGGAAAGGGCCCATGAAGTCTATTTCCCATACATCAAACAGCTCAATCTCTAAAATTCCTTGCTGAGGCATCTCGTGATTATGAGGGAGATTACCAGTCCGTTGTCAACTGTCACAGTTGCGGACAAACTCTCTAGAGTCCCTGAAAATCGTTGGCCAATAAAAGCCGCTCTAAAGGACCTTGGTGGCTGTGCGCTCATCTCCAAAATGGCCTCCGTAATCTGAGCCATGACAATGCCATAGAATTTGCTGTGTCTCTTTCTCAGAGTCGCAATGGTGGATTATACCGTCCGAGCACCTTTTAAAGAGGTATGGTTCATCTCATAAGTAATATTTAGCATCATGGATGAGCTTTTTAACTTGCTGTCCATTGTATTCCTCTGAGATGAACCTTATCGCCTTGTAATTTGCAATGTCAGCAAACCAAGGTGCTTTGCGTATTGCAAAGAGTTGTTCGTCAGGGAAGGTCTCAGCTATCTCCGTAGTGGAAGGAGAGTCCCTGCTGCAGGTTCAATCCTGGACAGGTGGTTAGCCACCTGATTCTCTGACCATTTCCTGTCCCTTATTTCTATGTCAAATTCCTGCAAGAGCAATACCTATCTTATCAATCTGGGTTTAGAGTCCTGCTTGGACAGAAGATACTTGAGAAAAGCATGGTCTATATAGATGATGACCTTAGATCTTATTAAATAAGACTTGAACTTGTCAATGGCGTAAACCACTGCAAGTAACTCTTTTTATGTGGTGGTGTAATTTCTTTGTGCGTTATTTAAAATATGACTGGCATAATAAATAACGTGTAACAGTTTTCATGTCTCTGTCCTAGGACCCAATTGCATGATCACTGGCATCACACATTAGTTCGAATAGAAGGTTCCAGTTAGGTGCAGAAATAATAGGTGCCGAGACAAGCTTTGCTTTCAGATGTTCAAAGACATCCTTGCACTCTTTATTAAAAATAAAAGAAGTGTTAGTGGCTAAGAGATTGCACAGGGGTTTTGCAATTTTGGAAAAATCTTTGATAAACCTCCTGTAGAATCCCGCATGTCCTAAGAAGCTTCTGATTGCCTTGACATTAATAGGTGGTGGTAATCGCTTAATTACTTCCACCTTGGCCTGCCCGACCTCTATCCCCTTGTTGGAAATTTGGTGTCCAAGAACAATGCCTTCAGTCACCATAAAATGGCATTTCCCCCAGTTTAAAACTAGGTTAGTTTCTTGGCATCGGTTTAGAACTAGTGCCAGATGGTCAAGGCAAGAATCAGAGGAATTCCCAAAGACAGAGAAATTATCCATGAATACTTCAAGGAATTTCTCAACCATGTCTAAAAAGATGGAGAGCATACACCTTTGAAAGGTGGCAGGTGCATTACAGAGGCCAAGTGGCATCCTCGTGTAAGCAAACACTCCATATGGGCATGTAAATGCTGTCTTTTCTTGATCTAAGGGTCTACTGTAATTTGATTGTAGCCTGAATATCCATCCAGGAAGCAGTAAAAAGCATGCCCAGCTAGTCTCTCTAGCATCTGGTCTATGAATGGTGGAGGGAAATAGTCCTTTCTTGTGGAGTTATTGAGTCTTCTATAATCAATGCACATGTGTTGCCCTGTCACTGTGCTTGTGGGGATCAGTTCATTCTTTTCATTATGGACCACTATCATCCCTCCCTTCTTGGGTACAACCTGGACAGGACTAACCAAGGGATATCTGAGACGGGATAGATAATCCTAGCCTCCCATAGCTTAGTGACTTCTTTCTGCACCACTTCCTTTATGGCGAGATTCAGCCGCCTCTGTAATTGCACCACAGGTCTGGCATCATCCTCGAGCCTTATTTTATGCATGCAACAAGTTGGGCTTATCCTCTTTAAGTCACTTATGGTCCAGCCTAGAGCTGTTTTGTGTGTCTTCAGCACTTGAATCAGTGCTTCTTCCTCTTGTGGCGTTAGGGAAGAACTTATGATTACAGGATAAGTGTCACCGTCTCCCAGAAATACATATTTCAAAGATGGTGGTAGTGGCTTGAGCTCAAGTTTGGGAGGTCCATCCTCCACTTTAGGAGCTTTTGAAGCCTCCTCCTGCTCTTCTGATGCTTCCCTGTCAGAGTTGGCATCCTTAAGGATGTCATTCAACTCCTCCTCTAGGCTCTCAACTGCATATATCTCCTCTACCAGAGAATCGACGATGTCGATCCTCATGCACTCCTCTGATACATCAAGGTACTGAATTTTCTTGGTGGCATCCAGTACGAACTCATCCTCATTGACTCTCAGGGTTACCTTCCCTTTTTCCACGTCAATGAGGGTCCTTCATGTGGCCAAAAAAGTCTCCCTAGAATAATAGACACATTCTTGTGTTCCTCCATATCCAAGACTACAAAGTCTGTAGGGAATGCAAAGGGTCCAACCCTTATAATCATATCTTCAGTTACTCCTGATGGAATCTTAGCTGAACCGTCAGCTAATTGCAGGCATATGTGGGTGGGCTTGATTTCTCGGTCTAGACCGAGTTTCTTTATCAGTGATATAGGTATTAAGTTGATGCTTACCCCAAGATCACATAGAGCCCTCCTTGTGCTGGCGTCTCCAAGATTACATGGTATCACAAAGCTTCCAGGGTCCTGTAGCTTTTCTAGTAGGTTCCTTTAGATGACTGCACTGCACTCTTCAGTAAGGACGACTGTCTCTTCCTTCCCTTAGTCCTTTTTGTGACTTAATATATCCTTCATAAACTTTGCATAGGAAGGTATTTGTTAAAGGGGTTCTTCAAATGGGATTTTGATCTCTAGAGTCCTGAGATAATCTACAAACTTAGCAAATTGCTTATCCTTCTCTGCTTGACGGAGTTTTTGAGGATATGGCATCCGGGTCTTGTATTCAAGTGTGCTGAGTGGTGCAGAGTGGTTGTCTATGTTACCTGACAGAGGAACACCAGCTTGCTTAGAAGGGGTTTTCCTTGGGTTTGCATCTACTTGGGCTCCCCTGTTTGGGCGTTCAACGCTCGTGCTGCCCCCTTCTTGGCACTGAATGCCAGTGTCACACCTCTCGGAGCGTTCAATGCCCCTGATGGTGCTCTGGCCTGCAGCTCGTTCTTCTTTTGCCATTACTTCTTCTTCTTGCACCTTATGGCTTTGGGGTTTGTTGTTCATTGTCCTTCCACTCTTTAATTGGATGGCTTGGCACTCTTCTCTTATTTGTGCAGACAAATGCTGCTCTGTCTAGTTCAACCGTGCTTCCATATTTCTTATGGAGGCTTTGGTCTCCTACATAAAGCCTTGCTGGCTCTTTACAAGTTTTACTATTGTAGGTGCCAGGTCAAGAGTACTCTGAGGATGTGGAGGATGGTGCGGAATTTAAAGTCCACAAACTAACCGACAAGTGCACCGGGTCGTACCAAGTAATACCTCAGGTGAGTGAGGTTCGATCCCACGAGGATTGATGGACTAAGCAACAATGGTTATGTGATTTGCTTAGTTAGACTAATAGAAAATAATGTTTAAAGAGTTCAAAAGCATTAACAGTAAATTCAGTAAATCAAAAAGCAAGCAGTAAATAAGTTGTGAAATATATATGGAGAAAACAGTTAAGGCTTTAGAGTTATCTATTTTCCAGATTGAATTTTCTTACTAACTATTTTAATCATGCAATATTTAATTCATGGCAAACTATATGTGACTAAACCCTAATTTCTTAGACCTTTTTAGTCTCCTCTAAAATTCATCAACCGCCAATTTCTTGGTCACTTAATTCCAATTAGAGAGTGAGCTTAATTGTAGTTTATATGCCACAGAAATCCTAATTACCTAAATATAAGAGGATTATAAGTCACGTATCCCGTTAAGTCCAGATAATTAGAAATTTAGGAGAATATATTTTCAAGCTGTTGTTCAAGTAAAGAGCTTTTCCAAGTTATACAAGAACTCAATTAGAAAGAGGGTCATACTTCCGTTTCACCCAAATTCATAAGATAAAGAACGAAAACAATTCTTGAAATATAAATCAGTACATGAATTAAAATAGAAAAATAATAGTATCAATCCATACAACAGACAGAGCTCCTAACCTTAACAGTGGAGGTTTAGTTGCTCATGGTTAAGAGAGAAAACTAGGATTCAGGTAAACTGTAAATTGCGGAATGAGGTAAGAGAAGAGAGAGGAGAGCCCGAAGGGCTGATTCTTTTCCCTTTTATATCTAATCCTAATTAATGTAAAATATATTTCCTAAAACTAAAATTATATCTTTTCCTATTTTAAAATAAAATACAAATTTAATCAAAATTAATTTGTCTTCATGCGCAGCTTGTATGGAAGCCTGGGGACCACTTTGATATTGAGGATCCACTTTGATATTGGAAGCCAAGTTCAGCGTGGAGAAGGCAGTGTGGTTTTTAGCGTGTCCCTTTGAGTCCACGCTAAACTTGGCTTTTCCCAAGTTCAGCGTGGGATGTGGCGTGTGCTTCCCTGGTAGCTTTCAATTTCCACGCTGAACTTGGCAATGGACAAGTTCAACGTGGAGGAGGCAGAGGTTGCTAGAAGAAAAGTGTGCAGTATTATATATCGTTGGAAAGCCCTGGAAGTTATCATTCCAACGCCGCTGAAATCACGTCAATTAGACTTCTGTAGCTCGAGTTATTTCTATTTAAGTTCAAGGAGGTTAGGATTGACAGCATCATTCGCTTTCATCCTTTTCTGCTATAAAACTCCGTCAAATCCATCCGAATGCTACTTGAAATAAATATAATTATGCACAACTCAAAGTAGCATCCATAGTGGCCAAAAGATATTTAAATTTTGATTAAACTTAGCAATTCAAGTGTAAATTCACAAGAAAAAGATAGATAAGATGCTCAAGCATCAGAGGCTGAGGAGGAGGGTTGTTAACTGAACTTTGCAGGCTCAACACTTGTTGTGTGAGAAAGTTTAGCTGTTGGACTAAAGATTCATTTTGTTCATGAATAGCAGGTTCGATTGACGCTCTGTTGACTTCCCTTTTAATTAGGGTCTTCTCTGATGAGTATAGGTATTGGTTATTAGCCACCATCTCAATGAGTTTGTTAGCCTCCTCTAGTGTCTTCTTCATGTGTAAAGAGCCACCGCAGAATTATCCAGGGATACTTTGGCTCTGTTAGAGAGTCCTTCATAGAAGATATCCAGCTTGACCTAATCTGTGAACATTTCAATAGGACATTTTTCTGAGCATCAACTTGTACCTTTCCCAAGCGTCATAGAGAGACTCGCTTTCTTCCTGCTTAAAAGTCTGAATATCCCTTCATAGCTTAGTCAGCTTCCTTGGCGAAAAGTATTTGTTTAGAATTTTGCTAACTACCTCACTCAAGGTGTGCAAGCTCTTCTTGGGTTGGACATCCAACCATTCTTTTGCTTGATCTCTCAAAGCAAATAGGAAGAGCATCATCCTGTAGACTTTAGGATCCACTTTATGAGTCTTTACAGTGTCACAGATCTGCAAAAAATCTGATATAAACTTGTTGGGGTCTTCCTGAGAAAGCCCATGAAACCGGCAGTTCTATTGTACCAGGATGATTAACTGAGGGTTGAGCTCGAAATTGTCTGCTTTAATAGGGGGCACACAAATGCTCCTTCCATAGAAGTTAGGAGTGGTAGCTGTATAAAATCTCAAGGTTCTTCTGTTTTGTGCATCCTCATTTAGATTCATAGTGATTTTTGGTATTCCTGCACAAGCAAGAGACAAAGAAAAGTGAGAGTCTCTATGTCAAAGTATAGATAACTCCCAGTGAGATACCCAAGAAGAAAGACAAGAATTTTTTTTTTAATTTTGAAAATAAAAAAAATAGAAGGAAAAAGTAATTAGGAAATTCAAAAAATAAAAAAAAATTAGAAAGAATTGGGTGTAAAAATGTTTGAAATTCAAAAAGGAAGAGAAAAGAAAAATTCAAGGGATGCCAAATTTTTAAAATTAAAATGGAAACAAACAATTAACTAACAAGATTTCAAAATAAAGATAAAAGATTTTATTTTGAAAATTTTAAAATTTTAGAAAGAGAGTCAAACAAAAAATTTGAAATTCAAATTTAAAAAGAAAGAATCAAACAAGATAAGATGAGATTTAAAAATTTAAAATTCAAATTTGAAGAAAAGAGAAACTAACAAGATACTAAACTTTTAAAATTTGAGAGAAAGATAAGATAAAGATTTAGAAATTTAAATTTTAAAGATTTTAAAATTTAAATTTAAAATTTTAAAATCAAAACAAGATAACTAAAATAAAAATTGAAAATCAAAAGATAAGAAAGATAAAGAACAAGGTTTTAGAAAGAAAAGATATGATTTTTAAAAAATTAAAATTTACCAACAAAAAGTACAAAACTTCAAATTTAAATTCAAATAAAGATAAGATAAAGATTTTAAGAATTTAAATTTTAAAAGTTTCAAAATCTTGAAAAGAAAGTTATAAAAAATTTTGAAATTTAAAAAGATAAAGAAAACACTCAAGACATACCAAACTTAAAAATTTTGAATTAAATGGCCTAATTTTTGAAAATTTCAAAAACAAAAATACTAAAAGACACCAAACTTAAAAATTTTGAAATCAAACACAAGAAAATAACAAGAACAGTTCGAATACCAAGAAAGAAAAACAAGAACAAGTTTTCAAAAACTCAAGAAAAGACAGACCAACTAAAGCCCAAAAGACATAATAATACAAACCCAACTGACACCAAACTTAAGAACTGACACAAGCCTCAAACAAAAGAAAAAGATTACTAAAGCAAAGAAAATATTTTGAAAATTTTTTGAAAAAGAAAACAAAAAACACGATTAAAAGAGAACTAGTAAAAGATACCTAATCTAAGTAGCAAGGCAACCGGTAGTTTGTCAATCTCGAACAATCCCCGGCAACGACGCCAAGAACTTGGTGTGCGAAATTCAGAACTTCGTACAACTTGACCGGCAAGTGCACCAGGTCATCCAAGTAATACCTTAGGTGAGTGAGGGTCGATCCCACGAGGATTGTCGGATTGAGCAAGCAATAGTTGTCTTCCAGGATTTAGTCAGGCGATTAGAAAAGTTGGTTGTTGGTTTAGGCACATAAAACAAGAAAGTAAAGAAAAGCAATTAAAGATTGATAGAAAGATAATATAAAGAAACAGTTAAGGCCTCAGAGATACTTATCCTTCCAGATTAACACTTCTTATAGACGACTTCAACAATGATTGATTCATTCAATGATAAGGCTGTAAGTGATTAAAGCCGGTGCTAATGGTCATTAATCTCCTCTGATCCACATCAAACGCCGGTGCTAATGGTCATCCAATCTGAACGAGTGTGAAGCTCTAGCGTCAATCTCTGGTGATCCTACTCAAAATGCCACAGACAATGTCAGATCTTCTGGATTAGAGAGTGAAGCTCAATGGTTCTAGGCTTAGCACCACAGAGACCACAGTAAACCCTGACTAACCGGATTTGAGTAAAGTATCTCTTTTGTCTCTAACGTTTGGAGTAAGTCCCAAAGTTGTCGCTAACGTGTCAATCGTCCTATTTAAGTCCCTAACGTTTCAAAATTGACTCAATGTTGTCCTACCGTTAGGGATCCATTAACAGAATTGACGGCGGGACAAAATTGAGATGATTTTGAAACGTTAGGGACTTAAATAGGACGAAAACGTTAGAAAGTAATATGATTAAGTGTAATTTACTTAGATGTGATTAAAAAATAATTGAATACTATGTATAGTAAAAAATTGATATTATTGAAGGATAAAATTAAAATTTATTTCTATGTATCATTTTTGTCCCCAACGTTTTTGTCCTATTTAAGTCCTTAACGTTTCAAAATCGTCTCAATTTTGTCCCACCGTCAATTCTGTTAACGGATCCCTAACGGCAGGACAACATTGAGTAAGTTTTGAAACTTTAGGGACTTAAATAGGACGATTGAAACGTTAGGGACAACTTTGGAACTTACCCCAAACGTTGGGGACAAAAACGATACTTTACTCAACCGGATTTTATGTCATTTATCCCGATTAGCCCAGATAACATGTTACAACCCGCGATGTATTCTCAAGCTTGTGGCTCACTACTATCCTACTAAGACTCACAATGAACCCATGTAGAATGAGGGATCATACTCTCGTTCCACCCCAAATCCATAAAGATGAAGAGCGACAATACATTAGAGAATGGAATCAAAACGTTTATTGAAGTAGAAAAGTAATAATATTAATCCATTGAGATGAGCAGAGCTCCTATCCTTAACTTAGGAGGTTTAGTTGCTCATGATTTATAGAAAAGAAATATGAAACGTGTAAAGGGTCAAGAGTCTCTAACAAGGGTGAACTCTTGTCTATATATTCTAATCTAATGACTAAGGATTACAAAAATAAGATAAACTGGACTCCTGGTGTGAAAATCTATTTTCTGGCCCCTTGGTGGGTGTTTGGACTGAGCTTGGGATGAATTCACGTGCTTGGACTCCTCTTGGGATGTTGAATGCCGGATTTGGTCCATTTTGGGCGTTCAATGCCGAGCTTGCTCCTTGTGGGGCGTTGAATGCCGGGCAGGGGATGATTTGGGCGTTCAATGCCCGTTTTGGGCCATTATTTTCAAAGTAAAGTATACACTATTATATATTGATGGAAAGCCCTGGAAGTTAGCTTTCTAAAGCTTTTAAGAGTGCGTCATTTGGACCTCCATACCTCAAGATATACTCATTGGAATGTACAAAGGTTAGGATCTGACAGCATCTGCTAGCCTTTCTTTGCCTCTGAATCTGGCTTTGCCAAAACTTGCAATTTTTTCCCAGAAATTACCTGAAATCACAAGAAAAATACCAAAACTCATAGTAGCATCTAAAAAGTGAATTTTGCACTAAAACATATTAAAACTTGATAAAATATGACTAAAAACTCTAATAAAATAATACCAAAAAGCGTATAAAATATCCTCTCATCACTCATCATAACCATCATCAGTTCTTAATTTCACAAGTTACCATCCACTCACAAGTTGTCAAGCCATTGCCAATAAAGCACTTTTCTAGTCCACCTACAACTTCAGAAACCAAAGTCTTCATCTTCTAAACTCACATAGAAAATTACCAATTTAGTTCACTAACCCATCTCTATTAGTCTTAAGACCTAATTACTAGTTAGCGATCTTAAACAGTAGATAAAGAAGTTTGGAAAGCTAGAGAATCCTTGCAAAGTGAAGAAAAAACCTTTTTTCAGCAAAACAAGGAGTGTGCTTACGCATACCCCTGCGATGCGTACGCATAGGGTTAAAAAAAGTACGTCCGCGTACGCATACAAGGAAATTGGACCATTTTGCGTACGCATACCATAAGTTCGTGTACGCATGGGTGCTGGACAAAGGCCACCATCCGCGTATGGGGATGCCCGCGCACGCATACACCTCAGTTTGCAGAAAAATGCCAAGTTGCAGAATTTTCAGTTTTAAACACCAAACTTTAAACGTTGTTAACTTCCTCTACAAAAATCTATTTTCATCAAACTTTATATCAATTTAAAGATATTTAAATGAACTTTATTTTAAGATAAATATCAACCAATTCCAAGAACTGAAGCTCAAGTTATGATCCGTCAAAGTTCACTAAAACTGGTTTTTACCAAAATTAGCTAGGTTCTCAAACTTCCAAAATTCACAACTAAACCAAACTAAGGCATACCCAATTCATCACAAAACACTACCACATACTATACTTTACCATTCCATAGCTCTTCAAACAACTCAACACCCATTTCACTCGATCTTTCCCACCATAAATTCTCATAATTATCATTATTCAATCTCAATCTCAATAATTAATACCATTCACCAACAACAACATCATAAGTCATCAATATCCTTAACCAGTCATCATAATCACAAATAACAACAATACTCATCATATTATCATCATAATTCATATATCACACATTTCAACACTCCATATCATCCTCTCTATCATCAAACATAAATTCACATATAATTAATCATTAACCAACATCATTCAATCCTATCTTAGAGTTCACTAGCCTAAGAGTCCAGAAATATTACATATTATATAAAGAAAACCAAAACCATACATTGGTCGATTATCCTCCATGCACAAAACCACTTTACCACAAGCGTTCAAGCCCTCACCAAACACCAAACAACACCAAGAACACTCTATATCATGAAAAACAACAAGAATCAAAGCTACGGTTTATGGCATTCAACTAAGCACAAGGGTTTAGTGATATCTTACCTTGTCCAACGAGTTTTGGGGTAAAACCCACTACTTACCCAAGCTATATTACACATAAACAACAAGAACACAAAGAAACTCAACAACCCAACAAGCCATTTTCAAAAATGACATAGGGAAGAGAAACTGGGAAGAAAAGAGTGATTTTCTTACCACTTTATTTAGATAAAAATGAAAAGCTCGACAAGAGTTTTGCATGATCGCAAACAGCTCGTCAATCGGAGGTCCGTAGCTAAAGATATGGACAAAAGAAGGAGGAGATAAATAGTGCTCTTCTTCCTCCTCTCTTCTCTCAAAACCACCGCCCTTCTCTCCCTCTATATGCTGAAATTGAATTTTCTTGGCTCATTTAAGGCTTTATGTATGTTGGACTTGGGCCCAACTTAGGCCCGATCCAACTGCGTAGCGTTTTTAGTTCGTTTGGCCCGACTTTGGGCCAAACCTTTAGAATAAGCGCCCGGTTGGCTATTTCAAAAACTCTTCTAAAGCTTTCTACTGTTTTATTCTCTCTTACGCAGTATTGGATAGACTTAAGCCAGTTCTGCCGCCTAATCTATCGGTACGCATTTTTACGCGAAAATTTTCAAAAAAGAACTTTTTCCCACTCAGAAAAATCCACTGAATCCAAATCTCACATTTATATTTGAAAAAAAATATTTTAATATTTTTGAACCTATTCCAGACAATTAAATTATTATATTCTACTTAAGCGGTTTTTCGTGAAAACTCTGGTTTTTACACAAAGAGAGTGAATTCGGCCTACTCATGGCTCTGATTCCCCTATTCGCGCTAAACGTCAGTTGGGCGTTTAGCACCCAGGGAGGGTGTTGCCAGCTTTTTCCTTTTTAGCTCCAAACTCTGTCAAATTGCTCCAAATTTCACCTGAAATCATAAAAATACTAAAACAACTCAAAGTAGCATCCAAAGGGGATTTTTGCAGTAAAATCAAGTAAAACTAAATAAAATCTAAATAAAAATAACTAGAAAATGATAGAAAAAAAGGATATAACATGCTCACGCATCAGTAAGGCACAAGTAAAGTACATATACAACAAGTAGAACAATTAACAAGTAGGCTTATGATACATGTAGGAAAAATTGAAATTAGACAAAGCATACAAACAGATAGAAGATGCATATGATGAATGCCTGTCCTAATGGATCGGGATATCACTTGTTGGTCCAAAATTTCCAACCCGGCACATGCTTTTGGATGTCACCTTTCTGCCACGTTCAATGATATAGCGCCTGACACGCTTTTGTTCCAAGGACATTGTGCCTGGCACACTATTGTTCCGAGGATATAGTGCCTGGCACACTTGCATGCATCATTCCGAGGATATAGTGCTTGGCACACTCTAGCGGCAGAAGGTTATCAATCATAATTCAATACCAGGGATATAGTGCCCTGCACACTTTTTTCAACAACTAACAAGCTCATCATTCCTTTTCAAGATTTAACCTCATCATAAACATCATTACTTTTCAATTTTTCAAATCTATTCTAAGCATTCTCATTTCTCAAAATCTCTTCGACGAATACTTCACAACTCAACGTTCACCAATTTCATCTACAACTTTCCAAAACCTATGTCACAGGGTCTAAAATCATAACCAAAATACCCCTTTTTAATTTACTTATTGTGTTCTCCCTTGATTCAAAGTCTAAATACTAGCAAAAAGGTTTTAAAAAAGTGTTACAGAAGTTTACAAGCTTTCCAGAAAGGTAAAACAGTTAAAAACAGGGCTTTAGCTGAAAAATAGGGCCTGTGCTTACGCACAGGGCTGTGTGCGTACGCACAACCTGAAACACCCGCTCTGTTTTGTGCGTACGCACAAAGGTGTACGTGGGCACAAATGACAGATTTCCAAATTTTCTACAACATCACAAAATTTAGATTTTTTACCCTAACTTTCAACGTTCATAACTTCCTCTACAAAATTATGTTTTCCTCAAATTTTATATCATTTTAAAGCTCTTTAAATCATCTTGACTTTGAAATAAAAACCACTCAATTTCAAAACCAAAGGCTTAAGTTATGATCCATCAAAGTTGGTTAAAAGTAAGTTTTTACCCAAAAAGCACCAACCCTTAAATTTTCCAAATTCTCAACCCAAAACCAAGAGTTCATAACCCAAAACAGCACTCAAGTCATTCCACACACTTCCATTTATCTCAAAAACATATCACCTCCCTAAACCATCCAAGTATTCCACAATATATTATCAAAATCCATAATCATCATCAACCAACAACAACAATTAAAAATCGTCATCAATATCAATAATCATTACCAAACAATATCTAACATTAACCAAATCTATCATAATCTTTATTCCTCAAATTTAACCTCAAAAAACTCATGGCCTTCACCAATTGTCATCAACATCAATATTCATACTTCTCATCGATTAACCTCAACATTAGCAATCATTATCAACATTCATATTACCACAATCATCATAAACACTCATCAACATCAACCAACATCATAATATATCATTAACACCAATAACCATCATACCCCTTATCAACATCACAATCATCATCAATTATTATTAATTCAATCTTATCCTACGGTCCACTAGCATAAGTTTCACAAAATATTACATATTATATAAAGGAAACTAAAACCATACCTTGGCCGATTATCCTCCACGCACAAAACCACTTCACCACAAGCTTTCCAAGCCACTACTCAATATCAAACAACACCAAGAACACTCTATAATATGAAGAACAAGAATCAAAGTTAGGGTTTATGACATACGACTAAACTCAAGGGTTTAGTGATATCTTAGCTTATCCAATGAGTTTTGGGATAAAATCCCCTACTCACCCAAGCTAGATTACACCTAAACAACAAGGACACAAAAAAAGATAAGCAAAATGAGTTAAGCAAAATAGTAATCAAAATTACGTCGCTCACAAAAGATAAGCGTAGATGGATAAGCAAGATCGAAAGAAAATCTAAAAGACCATAAACATAGATTAGAATTCCTAAATACAGACTCATAAAATTGACAAACTGTTTCTCTAAGTCAACCTCTAAGAGGCATAAGCATAAAATACAAGATGGAGAATCTATATACGTATATAAACATAAATAAAATACAATCTAAGTCCCCAGAGTTCTTTGCTTCCACAGAGTCTCCAGAATGTTCATTGACGTACTTCCTGACCTGCATCTGAAAACAAGAACATATGTATGGAATGAGAACCGGGGGTTCTCAGTATGGTAAAGGTGCCCACATAAATAGTATATAAGGTCCCAAAAAAGCCAGAGACATTTCTAGAATACCGACACTCAGAATCAAACTTAAGGAAAGTAAACTAAACCAGAAAGTAGGTAACTCTCTAAGTTTCTCATGTCCTGAATCATTTTCTAACTTAACCCCTCACTTTCTGCTTCCCCTAGCCCTCCAAAAATACCGGTAGAATAGCCCTCATCACTCCTCCGCCATACAAGGGACCTCTCAGATGCAAGCCTAAGCAAAATAGATAAGGAAAGCACAAGCATGGATAACAAGTACAGCAGATAGGACATGTAACAATTAATTACAGTCAAACAATTATGCAACCCAAAGCAAAGAATTCTCAAACAAATCACACAAATGCTCATGATACATGCCTACCCTAAGGGTGATGAGTCTTATCGGTCAGTTATAAAGCCAACCCGACATGTCCGGTAGCTAATCTGGACATCGTCTTCTTAAAAACTGGTGAGCGATATAATACTACGATCCTCACCTGGTGAGCGGTAAACCACCATGATCCCCACCATCTGCGAGCAGTAAACCACTTCGATCCCCACAGACATTTTCAATTGGAAAGGAACAACCTGTGGGCGGTAAATAACCATTATCCCCACCTCAACTGCAATCCTTGACAAGTGGTACACTACCACGATCCTTGTCAGGTGCATAAATCACAATTTCATAACCTGTGGGCAGTAAATCACCACAATCCCCATAGACATATCGATACAAGACAAGCGGTAAACCACCACGATCCTTGCCAGGTTAAGCCCAAAAACAATTTCATTTTCAAATTCATTATAAACCATTCATACATTTATTAATCAATCATAGCCACAATATATCATTGCCACCCTTATACGCTCTCTCATACACTCACATTTCATCAATTCAAACTCATTTTTTATCATTCTTCTTCCTCATATCTTTTTCGGAGCAAGCAGACAACGTCATTGCCTCTTACCTAGGGTCACATATCTCATTCGTTTACATATTCCTTGAGCTAACTTCAAAACTGTTTTAGAATTTAAACTCAAACATAATTTATTATTTTCTTAAATAAATCAAAATCAAATAATATAATTCTTTCAATCCAAATTAACCAAAATAAAACTTCTCAAAATTCTTCTAAAAATTTCGATAGCACCTCCCCTAAAACTCAAATTCTTGCCACTCTTCATGAGTCCCAACCATCAAACCAAACACCTCTCAATCAGTCAGATCATTCCTAGTATCAAATTATTTCAAAATCAAACCAATTCTAATATTAAATCTTTTTCCAAAACCAACCAACTCCAATAACAAACCGTTTATAAAATTGAATCATACATCTCTCAACCAATCCATTCAATTCAATGTCACAAACTCACCATCAATTCTCAACACATCAACAATCATGTTTATCTTATACTCATCAATGTCGCAATCTAACACATACAAATTCATTTATCCTTTATACACATATTGTATACCATATACATAATTTCTCAATAATATTCAGTTCATTCCTATCTTATGGTCTTCTAGCTTAAGTTTTCACGTTACATTATATTTTATCTACATGAAACAAAAACAATACCTTGACTGATTCCTCTCTAAGCTCGGAACACCTAAAAAATCTTTGCTTCCATAAGCTCCAAGCTTTCAAATGTCAATTTCTCCATCTTAATCACCCAGATTTCGTTCTAAACCGCACAATTAAACTCTAAATCAACAAGAACACAATCTAATTCACACAATATCACTATAATCATCATAAGTTTTACTAATTCAACAATTCACAAGGATTCAACATTTTCTTACCTTATCCATTGATGAAATAGACAAAGCCCAACACTATCCACGAGCTAATTCGACCCCTAGAACATCAAAACCACATAATCTCTCAAAATTAAAACCGTAAATTTCAAAATTAGGGAGAGTGACTGAATAAGAAATGTTTAGATTCTTACCAAATTAATCCATGGGTTTTGTAGAGAATTCCAAGATGAACATGCGGCCGCTGATGGCTCGTCAATCGGAGCTCCGGATTGAAAGTTACGTAGAATTGAAATGTTTGACGAGGGTTCGGAAATTTCCTTCCAAATTCGACGCCCTTCCCTCTCTCATTTGGTTAGAGCATGCTTAATGAAATCAACATGGCTGGTCTTGGTATTTATATATAGGCCTTGGGTATGGTTTGGGTCCAGTTCGACCAGTTTGGTCCGTTGGCCCATTTTTGGGCCAAAATTTTTAAAATTAGTATCTAAATTTGTATTTTAATTATTTCTTCCATTCTAAACTATAAAATTTACTTTTTTAATTTTTTTAAATAATAATTAATTTATTAGTTAATTATTTATTCATTTTTACGGTT